>NW_015506002.1:42629-45270 GCF_001515645.1 Sinocyclocheilus grahami
TAATAACCTCTTCCACTCAACAAGTCAATGCTCTAACTGCAGAAATTAAAGTAGTAATTACATTTTTTTGGCTGGAAAATTGGAAATTTGCAGCAATGCACCGGTGATGACACTGTAAGCAGGGTCTTGCATATTGTAGGACTAACCCCACCAAACACAACAGTGGTCAAAAGTGATGTGTGGATACATTTTTTTTAATGACCCCACATTTCACTTAAACCATTAAAATACAAAAAAACACTGACCTTATTCCAACAGCTTTCAATTGAAAGTAGCTAAAACTGGTCACTTAATGTAGCTAGATGACCTCATAAAGGGGAGTTCACTGATCTATATTTCTATAGATCAGTGAACTCGCTTTATGACGTTACGGAAGTGTCTTGGAATGTAGATAAGGTTTGTCCAAGAAATTGATTTTGTTGCTAGGCTTTTGGAAAGAAAGAAAAAAAAAACACTAAAGGGATGAGGAAGTCACTAAATCTAGTGACAAAAATCACTAAATTGGCAACATTGGCACACGGACTACAACATACGTTATTTACATTTCATTGGTCCTCTTGTTTTTGTATGACAGCATGGCAAAAATTTATGACCGCAAAATCTGGCATGTTTCATTGTATTATCACAAATACAACAACTGACTAAGCAACTATGCAATAAACCTTTTTTTTTTTTTTTTTTTAAATTAAGGGTGAATCTCAAATTTCCTAGGCCGGACATCACTTTTGGCCACTACTATATGGCAGTTTATTGACTGTCCAACTGACTGCCAAACTATACTGCAAAAACAAGCCACTTTTATGAGGACTGTGGGCTTTCCTGGAGTTGTTGGAGCCATTGAAGGATCTCATGTTCATATCACTGCTCCACCTGTAAACAAGGAGACATACCAATAGAAAAAGCATCAGTAATAATTTTGCACAATGCAAAGCATAAAAAAAAATACATGAATATATTAAAATATTTCAGTGTCTTAATTAAATGATTTTATTGTAGTTACATTAAATGATTGGTGTTGTGCTGCTGTGACTTCACATGAGCAGGCTCACTATTGGCTGATTCAGAGGTTGAGGTAATCCATTTTGTGTTGACATCATTGAAGTCCTTAGTTCACAACACTTAAGCGTCACCTCAGTCAGCACTTAAGTCTTAGACTTTACTGAAAGTTGCTTTTAGCTTCTTTATAAAAATAGTCTCCTACTCTTACTCGTTCTGTGTGTGTCATTGTAGTTTTCAATTCTGGAGTAACAATAAATAAATGTAATGATATTTGTAGACGGTATACGGGCTACTTTACCTGGTCCGTGGACATGGTTTCCAAACAAGGTTTCTTCATTTGGTTCTGTCAGCTTTGGTCAACAAATTCACGTGTATTGGCTGCCCACGGGGAAGCTTACACAGCGACAGTATTTACGACACTGATAACAAACAATTGCACTTATCAACCACATTGGGGAACCGTGAGCAAAAGTTGCATGGTGCTGCTTTAAACATTTTGTCATAATTTCCATGTTTAGATGAACTGATCAATGTTGGTACAGATGCCTGTGCACAGAACAGAGTCTGTGGACTGAATTGATGGCCATAAGCAACTCAGCCAGGTAGAACTGAGCCACGTCCTCCGGGATACGATCACCAAACTTACTCAGCAACATCAGCGGATCTCACAGTAATCCAGTAGCAGATCCTGCAGAGAAGAATAGAGACACTCATAAACCAGAATGAACAGACAGTGTTGTGGAGAAAAGTGTTCGGTCTTGAAAAATAATGCTCAGGACAGTTTACTTACCCAGAAAAACAACAACCTGCCAATCAGTGCAAAAAAGGAGACTTAACTCTAACAGATGAGTTTCTCATCACCAAATTGCCCTGATACCACACATACATCACGGAGACATCTATATTTACATCTGCCAGACTTGTTTTTTTAGAGTGTTTGCTCATCTGCAATACGTCTGTAGGACTGTAACATCTCAAAGACATCTTCTAAACGTCTACTTGACGTCTGATAGGAAACATCCGATAGACACATTGCAGAAAAGCAAACGCTCTAAATACGTCTTGCAGATGTAAATGCAGACCGTGATGTACGTGTGCTGTCAGGGATAAGTACATCATGTAAATGGGAGCAATGGCTCAGAGGAGAGCAAGGCCTAAAATAATAAACAAAGAATTCACTAATTTAAGGAGGAGCTCTAACTAACCTTAAAGAAAATAAATATACCACAAACTTCCCTCACCTCCCTTGCTGTACAAAAACAGGGGTAAAAAGCAGTACTAAAAGAAAAAGGCACTCTCCCCCTACAGCATCCCAGTTAACATACACAATCTAGTGTTTAGAATTTCACAGAACAGAAGAGCCACAATACCTTTTGCTCCATCTCAAACTCAATTAGCCACTGCTAATACACAACTATTGTCTCTACATGAGCAACAAGCACAACGTTCAGTCTGGAGCAGGAGAGAAACGTGTCTTTCCTAGCAAACTCTGAACTGCCCCAATATACTCTAGCACGCTCTCACAAACCTGCTGCAGGTGGTGGTGATTTGCCTTGAGAAGGAGTAGAGAGAGAGAGAGAGAGAGAGAGAGAGAGAGAGAGAGAGAGAGAGAGAGCAAGAGATACACACACACTCAGAGTGA
>NW_015506002.1:45469-55904 GCF_001515645.1 Sinocyclocheilus grahami
GTAGAGAGAGAGAGAGAGAGAGAGAGAGAGAGAGAGAGAGAGAGACAGAGAGAGAGAGAGAGAAAGAGAGAGAGAGAGAGAGCAAACACAGGGCATTCAACCACGCTCATTGTAAACAACAGTGGAACAAATTCAAGAACAATAATAATAATAATAAAAATAATATCAATAATAGGTCATGGAATGTAACAGCATCCATAATTAAACTTTTGGCAGTTTATGTTAAAATAGTAAAGAGATCAAGCTCTTGAATGTATTAGGTAATCAGCTATTAATAAATATAAAGTGACAGATGATACAACTTTGTTTCTGATTATTTCTGTTGCTGTTAATTTAGTGTTTCATTTTATTTATTTTTATTTAAGTGTAAGCTCATTGCAGTTCATAGTCAGAAAATCCCAATTGCTTAATATTCCAGTTATATATATATATATTTTTTAAATACAAAGCATTCTAAAATTACAACTTTGCAATTGGGGTGTAAGGTCCGCGCACCTGGCCCAAGGAAGGTACCCAGTGGCGGATGAAGGTCTCTTGCGTGTTCGGTCTTTTCAGCGCGCAGAGTTATTCAATTTAGGTTTAACTCAATCTGACTCCATTTTAGTATCTGAATTCTAATTTAGGTTGAAAGGCACATTGGTTGTTTGTCGGTCTCTGATTATTCTTACATTCGATTATTCTAATTAACTCTTTACTTTGTATTTTCTCGTTCACTAGGAATCTATGTCGCTTAGGATGCCTCACGGCGGCCGCTATGCGTGGGCTCCACGATCCCAAAACTCGCCAGTTTGATCCTAATTCAGAGGTTTGTGGCTAATCTGTTTAGCCCCCTACAGTTACCCATGTAATGCTCAGACATTAATCAGCGGTTCTTCTAGACCACCTTTGTCTAGACCCCGACAGCTAATCTAGCTTCGTACAACTTAATTAATTCTGAAATTATATACATGGTTACCGTAACTGAGTACAACTTAAACTAAGGTCAAGCGGTTAGTCAGGAATTTAGAATCTCACCTGATGCGCCCCATGCTTCATCTCCTGAGATCTAATGTGCACTTAACCCTGGACGCAGATTTGCGGACAACATAAGCCTTCACTTAATCTACTTGAGAAAATAACTTCAGAGTGAGTCAGAATAAATTAAATGTAACAATTTATTATCAGTCAGGTAAATATGTTTTATGCCAATTATCTCCACAGCCAATTCAACTATCAAATCAATACAAGACATCAAACTCTCAAAGACGAATCTAAGAGTAAATGCATACCTGAGATTAAATGTATTAGATGTATTAGAAAAATACATAGTACAGAGTGTGTGGAGATACTCTGTACTACGGGCATTCTGGTTACAGAATCGCGCTGACCCTTTTGCTGCAATTCTTTAAATACAAAACCAAGATAAGACATCCTCCAAATGGAGGCCTGTACAAACAATTGGAATTTGCATTGAGCCAGGTGCCAGACCTGGGTGGTCTACACCTCAATGGGAACAAAAGGTAATTTGCATGGGATTGTTCTCTACGGTAATCAAAGTTTCTCTTAACTCTTAGGATCTGTATTATCTTTTAGTAAGATTAAGACAATTGTACCACTTGCCCTGAAACTATTCAAATGAAACCAAACATGACTGTAAATCTTATTTGCATTCATTTAGAACATTATATTCTTGACCATTCTGAGTGAGCTGGGTGAAGAGAAGGATGGGTGAGGGGAAGGAAGGGAATGAGGAGGAACCAATGCATATGTGAGAGACATTTTCCCGCATTTTCTCTCAGCGAGATGTGGAGACAGATGTCTGTATGTTAATGCACTGTGTGTGTATTGTCTGTCTCAGAAGATCAAAGTATTTGAGTTTCTTTTATCCTTACACAATCATATACAGTTCACATGCAGTGCAGAATTATTGTATCCTGTAAATGCAAAATACAGATATAAACATTATAGAAAGAATCCAGAAAAGAAAAAAAAGGAAAGAAAAAGCAATACTCCATATCCCTATTTAAAAAATCTACATGTACACAATTTCTTTAATGAGGACCGAACAATAATACCAATATATCTCTAACAGTGAGCTGTTAAATAACACCAAAAGAAAATTACAACATTTAAAAAGATATATGGCTAAATTTATCACTACCCCAGGCCTAACAACAACATCCCAGCTGTGTAGTTTGTGTGAGCATCATGACAGAAATTGTCAGGAAAAAAATTAATCATTACAAGAAGTCCTCAGTATTTTTCATCCATGTTCAGTTGAAAAAAAGTAACAAGAAATACTTAAGAGTATTTTAACTTTTGTGTTTTTCTTAGAGTAGGTTAATTAGGGTGAGAGGTACCCTCTTATAAAGTTTTTTTTGTGGTTCCATGAAGAACCTTTTATATGCCTGAAACCTTTTCATTTTACAAAAGGATCTTAACATTATTGAAATGTAAAATGGTTATTTTAAGAACTGTGCACTGCAAGGTTCTTTGAGGAACATCGGTTCTTCTATGGCATTGCTTTGAAAACTTTTATTTTTAAGAGTGTAAAACAAAGTAGTACATAATTCAACAACAGGTGTATAGATGGCATATGAACACATTAGAAATACAGAAAAAAATCTATACAATCATATGGCATCAAATATATGTCTGTCTGTCAAGATTTGCATTGGTGGGGTCAAACCAAACCCTTTTCTTTCACAAATGGACAGTTGTATTTCAGACAACTGAACATGTATACACTTGTGAATGAGAAAAAAAATCTTACAATTATGCTTCTAGATCACAAGCTTGAAGTGTGGTGTAACTACTAATTATTTTAGATAATAACTTTTATATAGCACCAGCATGCACAAAAGAGAATATACAAATCATTACAAAGCATGTCCCCTTTTCAGCCATGTTGATTATTTTTTAGTTACAAAACAATTAACAAGTGATAAGAAATAATAAAGAGAGATACAGATGTTTTCATTCTTACCAAATATTTCTAAGCAAGATGGCTCCAACAAGATACAGAAGAATCAATCTGTGAGTATATGCGTCTAAACTCCAGGTAAACAGAAATATAACCAGAGCAGGATCCGCCGCTACATTTACTTTCACTTTTACAGAATCACGATAGAAACAATAGCAAAATAGAACATAGTTCAACTTTCAAAACCTACAGGTGTACATGTGGTATAGGAAAAACACAAAGAACATTGCTATTACAACGATCATAAAAATGCAAAATATTTATGGACTATTTTATAAAACAAAAACACCAACAATAACAAAATAGTTGCATTGGTGGGGTCAAACCAAATCCTTTACTTTTACTTTGTTTTAAAGGGCAGATGACAGTAAATAAATGTAATTAAGCTAGTGAAATGAGTGTCGTCCATTTCTTTCAGCATGTGCAGGTCCTGAGGATGGGTCAGGAGAACATACATATTAAAACATTACAGTAATCATACAACTGCATCACTACAGTTTCAATATCCTGCTCTAAACATAGATTCAGAATTAAAAAAGGCTTACGAGTATACTGTAATTACTCACATAAATTTGATAGTCAACACTCCCCTCAAATTAATAATTCCACAGCACTGAGAACTCGTTACAAATTACAAAAAGTAAAAAAAAATGTTGTTTATGTTTCATAACCTGTTTCGTAGCTGTTGTTGTTTATGAAAAGCTGCACAATGAGTCATGAATAAGAAGTGTCATGACATGCACAACAGGCATTGTCTCAAAGGGCTGTGGAGCAATTGTACTGTACTCACACCCAGCTATGTTAATCTCAAAGGGCAAAATGTTCTCACCATAGTAACGAGAGTAAGAGACTTGCAGTTTGAAAATGCTTGTCATTGCAAAATCTTGGGGAATGTACATTGTAAAGCGTCTTTGAGCCCTGGAAAGGCGCTAATAAAACGTATTATTATTAATTAACGGCATAGTGGTAACAGAGTAAAATATTTTTTTGTAAATGATCATATTTAGACTGCCCATCTTTGCCTTAATATTAAAAGTTATTCTATTACCTTACATGAGTTTTTGTGGTAGGATATATGATAAAATTCTACCTGTGCTGTACCTGGTAACAGCTGGATGCAATGGCCAAAAGTAGCATTAGTTTAGCATAGTATCATATCTAATAGCAATAAGTATTAGATAACACTAATACTTGATTAGCTTTTTTCCCCACATATGAATTACTACAAGGTCAAGTAATGATTTAAACTAATTACATAAACGGTTCACTGCTAAACACCATTTCACGATTCACCAATGTCCATTCGTTTGAAACGATTAGAGAACTGAATTTCATGTAACATATCATGTGATCTTGACCCTCTGAAAAGTTTCAAGAATCTCTCAAATGTGAAAAACAGTGACATATTTCAACGGTGCATAAACATCATAAACTGGAACTACCGTAAGAGCTGACTCAGATTAGAAAATGCTGACAGAAAACAAACAGCATGTTTTGCTGAACAGAGCTGGGTGATTAGAATACGGTTTCCATTCAGAATGAAGAGAAACGAAAAACCTGTTCACACCCCAGTGTTACATCCCATCTAGGGGTTGAGAAAACAAAAACAAAAAACACTTCATTCCTGTCCCAGCCAACAAGCACCACACAAACTTGATATGCATCTGTTCATTTATCTCATTTAAAAAGGGAGAAGCAAGAAAACTTCGAGAGGGGACCAGGCCAAAACAACAAACAAAAAGAAGACTAAATGTGAGAGGAACAAACTTACCTTACAAAAAGAAAAAAAATAAATAAACATAGCTTTTACCTCACTCCCTATCCAACCAAAAACAGGAGAAAACACGTTTAAGCAAAGAAAAGGGCATCCACCTCTCTACTGCTTCCAACAAAAAAAAAGAAGTTTCAACAGAGTCAAATTATAAACAGATCAGCATTTAGTTAACAAAAGAACCACTTAGTAGTACAAACTCAAGACTGCAGGCTCTCACGTCTACAAACACATAAGCGCAACAATCATATGCCAGGAAAGCCTCTCAGCTTCCCGAGTTTCCACCTCAGCTTTATCCACCAGCTCCCATCTCGTCAGCCAATCAGGTTACCCCAAAAACTTGATTTTAATTAGACACAGCTGATGTCCATACCTGGCTGAAGGAATACAACAACACAAAACAAAGTACAACCATATTGCACACACAAAAATAAATAAATGGCGACCACACACATCCAACAGAGAATTAAACATAAGAAATACGTCCTGGGACGTAACACCAGTCTAGTCTGTAGATTCATCAACATTGATCTCTTGACCAGACATCAGCACGCACTGCTCATCAGTATCTGCTCACTCACTGCACCATAATCAGCACGATTTCTCCCCAGAGCTATGAAAGATTGTACAGTATTAAAGCCGATATAAATGTTCTTGTAAATAGGATTAATTTGACATATATTTATTCACACTTCACATTTGTTTGATAAATATTATGGATAACTGTATCTTGTAGTCTGTAGCAAATGAAATCAAAATAATGAAGAAAAAAAAACTCACCATCATCAAAATCTCTATCACCATGTTCACACATTTCTACCATCATATACCGTCCATACATTTTAAAATGTCTTTAAACAAGGATATTTAAAAACAAGAGCTTTAAAGCTAGAATGATCATGCTGAATATTTATAGCTCACCATTTGATCCTTTCTTTTTGCTGCCGCACCACCAAAGAATCACAATGAGAGCTGGAACTAAAACTAAAACTGTTACAACTGCTATAACAGACCACTGAGATTCTGTTTCAAATGTAGAACATTTTCCATCTGCAGAATGAAAATAAAAAATAATAAATCAAAACTCTTGAGTTGAGGCACTATACTGTAATTGTTTGTGACCAGTAACATTAATCCATTTCAGCATTATTAAATGCTACAAATATGACTGCTACAAAAAGGGACTGTGTTTATGGTGATATTTACCCCATTCTATTGAAACTGGTTCTGTCAGACTGCTGTGAATGACAAAACAGTCATAAGATCCTTTGTAGTTTATGTCGATCTCTACACTGGTGTTCATCTGAAATGTTTCATTAGCATTTGGTCTGATTCCAGAAGATGTTTGGTTGTCAAGAACAGATTCATTCAATCTGATGTACATCTCAATATCTCTGGGGTAGAAACCAGTGGCCAGACAGCTCAGAACCAGCTTACTGTGATCATCAGGAGCTCTCCTCGCAGAGATGTAAACATCAGGTGAATCTGAAGAAAAAGGTAATGCAATTCTCAAACATTCTCAAAAAATTATTCTGGTATTTGTGCAGTGAAAACATTGGGTTATATTCCACAAACAAATCCACAAAAAATGCAAAAAAGCCAAATGCATTCTGAAAGAAATTAGTATAATTCTTCTGTGCCTTTTTTACATTTTCTCTAACGGTATCTCCTATAGTTACTAGAGATTTGATAAGATGACATGCAATCTGACAATCCAATGAGTCAAACTCCTGCAACCCAGATGAACATTCTTTGATATGCATGAAGCATCAGATTTCCTGATGCAAACGTGTAGAGCAGTGATCCTCAAATCTGGCTCGCGAGATCCACTTTCCTGCATAGTTTAGCTCCAACCCTAATCAAACACACCCACCTGTGATTTTCTAATGATCCTGAAGACATCGATTAGCAAACTCAGGTGTGTTTGATTAGGGTTAGAGCTAAACTCTGCAGGAAAGTGGATTTCACGAGCCAGATTTGAGGATCACTGGTGTAGAGAAAACTCATGCATGTATGAAGCAAACTGTCACGACTTCCCCTGTGTTTTGTTCAATAACCCTTATTTTGATATTCTCTTGCTGTTTCTTGACTTCATTTCCTGTGGTTTAGGTTCTGTTTGCCTTTGTTTCCTTAATTACCCTAGTTACCATAGTAACTCATTACCCACACCTGTTCCTTGTTAGCCTGTGTATATATAAGGTCTTCATTTGTTGGTCGTTGTCTTTGCATCTCTTTTGTGAAGCCGTGGCATTTTTTTCATTGTCATTGCTGTTTGGTTTCTTGGTTGGACTTTGTCATCCCTGTTCGAGTCTCTGTTTTATATTTGGATTATTTTCACTTGCGTTTCAAATAAACTGCTGCAATTAGGTCCACACCTCTCTTCTCGGTGCAACGGAAACACAAACCTTGAACAATTCAAAAAATGTATTTTTGCTGTGAACGGTGCCAGATTTAGATGCAAAGCCATAACGTTAAAATACTCACATGAGAATATTCTGAACCTGTCCTCAAAAGTTTTTCATTTAAATCACTAGTATTTAATTATAACTGAATGATGATTAACTGCCTCTGTACAGAAACAACCTCCTGGAGTTATTTTGTCAGCAGTTGCGTTTCCATGTTTTGTGTGTTCATTCCATAGGCGTAATGATTTTTCTACTATACAAATTTTATTTTCTATCATCTACCCCAAAACCTACCCCTCACACAAAACTTCATTCTATATGATTTATAAACCGATTTTCCTCATGGGGACACCCCCAAAAAATGTCCCCACAAGGATTTCGGATATTGCCAACATTTCGTCCCTATACGTCACAGAGTATACCTGAACTAAAAACGCACACAGAGTCTAAATAAAGTGATCTGATTAAAACATACTCTCATGTGTGTTGTTAAATGTGGAGATCCAGTCCATGCATTTCTCAACATAATTCTTGATGAACTGGTTTCGTTCTGTTTGCTGATCCCATTTCTTTTTGGTTTCTTTGGCTTTGGGACTTTTAACAATCCACTGCAGAGTGTCAGAATCAAAGGTAATAAAATCTTCTCCATCAAATCCATATTCATCAAAGGCTCTCAGACTCTTCACTGTTCCATCAGGAAATTTCTCCACTTCGCAACCAATTATTCTCCGAAATGTATGGAGTTCTAAAATCACAGAATAACAGTGATGAGAAGCTAGTAAGACATACACATGATTTCATAACAGGTCTGATGACTGATAAGAGAAAAAGCATGAGACTCACCAGAACACTTTGTGCAGTTCGAGAGAGTGTATAGCTGATGTTTGTACCAGTTAGAGTCACATAGCTGTACAAGAGCATCAGTCTCGTCATCTGCAGTCAGAATCAGTCTTATCCAGTCTGGAACTTCATTACTGTTGTCTGAGATCCGTCTGTCATCAACCACACCCACAGCACTGTACTCAGGTAATACATCTTCTTTGGTCAGGGCTGTAAACATGTAGTGCAGGTAATGGTTCTCTGAGGAACATAAACACAAACAATAAAAACATCTTTTAACAGGACAGAAACTCAGACAAATATATTGAATATAATTATTGAATTAAACCATGACCTTTTGTGATTTGATAAGCGCACTAAGCCATTTTGCAATTTTGGTTCTAGTTTGCACCAAATCAGTGGCACAAAACACAATGTTACACATATTTTATGTTATTGGGAGAAGCGTAGGCTAAAAATCTTTAAGTCATTTGAAACGGCCACAGTCTTTGTAAGTAAAACTGTGGTTTAAGTGTCAAGTGGCATCGTCACTTCTGTTTTAGGTTCTTCACGCTTTAACGTTCACGTTTTCATGTCTATTAAACAAAAAGTAAACAAACACAACATAAAGAGAACTAAAACACTTAACTTGAAAATAGTTTCCAGTTCCTGTTCCCTCATGTGATCACCATGTGCTTTATGTGTCTGTTCTTATGATTAGTTCCATCTGTTAGTTGCATTTTGATTAGGTTTAGATAACAAAGCCTTACACATTTCAATTACATGTTAGCTGTAATTTTACTATGTACTATACAGTAATTTCAAGGGACGGGCGGCACTGCAGTATGCATTTTCTTTTCCACTATATTTCTTATTGTAAAGCACTTTTGGTCAACTGCAGATGGGCTCTATAAATATAGTTTGACATGACTTCAAAACAGACTTTATTTTTCAAGCACAGTAAAAACATTAGTTGAACATTAGGTGCAGTGGCCCAAACCAAAAAAAGGGGCACTATAGGGGGGTGGGTGCTTGTTAATACAAATGATCCAGTTGTTACAAATATACAATTAAAAGAGAAGTCAGCACACTCTGTAATAATTTCAGACTTTATTGCAGATGTTTTGATAAGAGTGGGCTGTCCCTCACTCTCTGAGCCTGCTTCTGCCTCATCTTCAACGGAAGTAGGGGAGCGTGGGGTAAGTTGACCCACCCCCTGTATCTTATCTTGGCAACTGTACACTTTTACTGTCATGTGACCATGTATTTTGGAATCACTCATCATTTCTGCCAGACTGTGAAAAGGAGAAACACATTGGGGGGGGGATGGAAGGCACCCATTTACTTTAAAAGCTTGTCAAAGTAAAATTTTTGCATAACAGATGTAATGGTTGTTACATCAAAGCAAATTTATCCAGGTCTACAAATATTTATGATACATATAGGTGATGTAGCAACATATAAAACCATGCAAATCATTTAGCTAAATATTAGCCTGAACTGGTAAGAAACAGTAGCTATTTTTTTCCCCAAAATGCCAGCTATGGGGCGAAGTGAGCCAAATGCTGTGGGGTAAATTGAGTCAGCATTTTAACTACCCCACGATAAGGCACTGTAGTTAAGTTAAATCTCTGAATTATAAACTGGTATTTTAATGTGATATTAGTGGTTTATCATATATACATATTATTTATAGTTTATTTGATAGGGACAGTGTACAAGTGCACCAAATCCTTCTCAGATAAAAACAAGAAAATGCTTTTCATCGCATTATAATCAGATATTTCCACCTGCAGTCACTAAAGGCCGACAAACTCTCTGTTTAGTCTGTTTTTAGGAAGGCTATAACTTTGGTGTTTCAGAAATGCAAACAATTAAATATTAAAATTTAAACTTCATTTGGTTGGTTTTATGTTGTTAAAGTTAACTTTATGAAAAGAAATATGACTGTTTGTAAAAGGAAATTATTAAATTAGTTTTTAAATTATTATTTATTTCACATGGGTTTGAATCAGATTCAGATTCATTTTAGATGGTGCATCTTACCCACTGACTCGACTCGGGTCAACTTACCCCTAACCCGGGGCAAACTGAGCCATGGGAACACTTTTTAAAGCCATATTCTTAGAACCCTTTGTCATAGATACATTCTGATCATATAAAATGATAGGAATACTTTCATTAGGATAGGATAGGATTTTTTTTTTATTCTTACTTCTGCGTCATTTTCCCTTATCTTAAGGACCACATAAGTAAAAAAAAAAAAAAAAAAAAAAGGCTAATCTTACCCCACTCTCCCCTATAATTATTAGACATATATTTTAATATTTTACAGCATAAATCTATATTATATATTAAGAAACATCTCATTTAGAACATTTATATGATTTTTAAACTATTTATATATTTATATGGTTTTAATAAAATATGTGTTATCAAGACAAGTGATTATAATGGGAAATATACTTAATTACAAGA
>NW_015506002.1:56954-57654 GCF_001515645.1 Sinocyclocheilus grahami
CACTTTAAACTCACTGCACAGTGCACATGCAGGGATTGAGTTCACTGCATTCACTGAGAACCGAGCCGCGGAAAACACCGACCACATGCAAACTGACTCTTCATTAAGGGCACAAAGCCCTTCGATTTTAGTTCGGTTAACAAATCAATGCAGCGATACATTAGAGCCCTGTTATGTTATTACGAAAAGTGTAAACATATTTCAGGTTTATTATAAAAGCGCGTAATGAGTATTTTAAATAGATGTTACCGCTTCTCAGCTGCTGATCAGAAGTAAATAAATGAACTTACCTAGTTTGCCTTGATACCCATCGCTTAGACAAGGGTGAGAAATAAGCCAAAGCGTTACTACGCCTATAAAGAGAAGAGAGCGTGCGAACCATTTGGCCATTATACTGTAGCCGCGCGCTCTGAACACATCTCTGGTTGTGCTTTAATTCTGCAAGTGTGGGTCAAAGTGCCGAGACATCTTTACTTGGTCTGAAAAGTAAAAAATCAAGGCGGGTCGTAATACTATTGGCCCTCAGATTAAAAGGAAGTGATAAATCCAACATAAAGTATAGGCTACCTTAAATATTCCACCCAGCTGACACTTTCTGTGGTAAAATGAGTTTTCCGACAAGCACAAACAATAATAAGGCTTTGTTCTCTGTTTCAAAAAGAAGTAGTTAAAGGGGTCATATGATGCGATTTCAAGTTTT
>NW_015506002.1:60001-61031 GCF_001515645.1 Sinocyclocheilus grahami
AGGCTTAACAAACCTTTATTATATCACAATTATTCCATCAAATATTACACTATAATACAGAAACTAACACAATATAAACAATCAAAACTTTCTCAACATTAAAAATGTAAAATCAGCACTTCATCTACAATTTCACACAAAACTCTTCCCACAGTCCAAATAGTTGAAAATTCTAACACATTATTAACCATTTTAAAATATGAAAACTCAATTTTAATCCGAGCAGCAACCAACCCTTTCAACACACACTCTGCATCGACTGAACCAGTACCTAATAATTTGTTCTTCCTGGTTTTCCACATTGCTAACTTTGCTGATCCTAATAAATAATTTAATAAACACAATTTTCTTTGTTTATGGTAATTGTGTTTCAAACTACAGATAAAAACTTTATAAGACAATTCTACACCAAAGCCTTCAAACCAACTTTTTAAAATACAAAAAAGACCTCCTAACCTCCTACATTGAATAAATAAATGATCCACAGTTTCTACTATTCCACAAAAAGGACACTTTTTCCCAACTGCTGAATTCAGGTGTGCCACGTGTCTGTTTGTAGCTATAATATCATGAATTAGTCTCCACTGTAAATCTGCTGTACGTTTCTCTATAGGAGATTTGTACAGAGATCTCCAGCATCCACCAAAGTCTGGCCCAAACAATTCTGACCACCTCCACGTCCTGACTTTTTCCAGAACATGCCAATGAGATATTTGGACACACACTGAATATAATGCTTTTTTGCTGATGTCCTGAAACTTCCCCAATTCAGGTGTTTTAAAAGTCAAAATCACGCCGTTTTCTTCCTTAAACTCCTCCTATGCCGCTGCAGACACAGAAATCAATGTAAACTTAGTTTTTCTCCTTCTCTTGCACTTGTTGAAGTCCTAACGCTTCTCTGCAGACTCCTGGTAAAGCTGCACGCACTTCCTTCAGCACCTGAGACAGGACGCGCCTAGAATTTATTCCAGTGCTCTTCTGTAACGATTCCTCAGTTTTCCACCCGTTGGCATCTCTAAGATTCTTAACT
>NW_015506002.1:61721-63189 GCF_001515645.1 Sinocyclocheilus grahami
GTATCCCACCATTCCTCCATTCACCCATTATAAACCCCTCACTTTCCCCCCAGTTTACCTTTGCAGAAGAAGCCTTTTCAAATAGAGTTAGGCTCTTACAAAGTGCTTGAATATCTTCTTGACCAGTTACAAAAACATTTATGTCATCTGCATATGCAGACACAAAACATTTGACGTTTTCTGAAACATAAAAACCTCTCAAATTATTTCTTAAATTACATAACAGAGGTTCAATTACTAAGCTATATAGCTGCCCTGAAAGAGGACACCCCTGCCTAATGCCTCTTTTAACAACTACTGGGCTACTCAACCCCCCTCCTCCTATCTTGATCAAAACAGATGCATTATTATACAACAACTTTATCCAAGCAATTATATTTTTCCCAAACCCAAAAGCTTCTAAAACCTCAAAAAGAAATGCATGTCCAACATGATCAAAGGCTTTTTCTTGATAAATAGATAAAAACCCGACATCACAATTATTATTAATAGAAACATCTATAACATCTCTCATTAAAACAAATTATCCATAATTGTGCGACCTGGAATGCAATATGTTTGTTCCTTCTTCACCACAACATGTAAATATTTCTTTAGCCTATTAGCTAAACATTTAGATATTATTTTATAATCTGAACACATTAAAGAAACTGGTCTACAATTTTTTAACAAACCCAGATCTACTTTTTTTGGAATTAGAGATAACACAATTTTTTTTTTAAATATAATATACATTCTTGTATATTCATTTTCACAGTCAACAATAATTAATTGCTTGAATCCCTGAAGACTGTAACACTTGCCGTCCTGTTTGTTGAAATTTAAGATAAGTAACAACACAAAATACACAGCTACTTTGTACTTTACAGCTGCTATGTGATGATTATTTCAGTTATTAATTGTACATTGTTTTGCTTTTTTGTTGTTGTTGTTCATAGATGTTTTCAGAGCATTCATATGAGTTGTAAATCAGTGAGGATCTTTCTACCATGCATATCATGTTCCACTATGTCCAGTACATAAACATACACTCACGCTCAAGACATTTCTTTCTGATATTGCACACTGAACACAACACATTGTCCAAACAGCACTGTAGTACATACGGTCATTTAAGATGGACTCAAAATCAAGCTTTGATTAGAAACGAGTCATAGATTCAATGCTTTACCAATGTGGATTCCATGTATACAGAGAATGGACATCAAAATATACAATAAAAGGGAACTGATTTTATGAAATTAAAGTATAACATGTCAGAATAATAATTCCCTCTTCACTATCTGAAAAAAAAAATCAACAATGCTGTAAATCTGATCCTTATATAGTAGCTCTTTAAAAAAAATCCATATATAAAAGTTGTGTTTTAAATATAATTCTTCAGTACTTTGCACCTTGGCATCTTTGTGTGTGCTTGCTTTTTTGTCATTATAAAACAAATATATGAGCAAATTATTATGAGCTCTGA
>NW_015506002.1:64043-64945 GCF_001515645.1 Sinocyclocheilus grahami
TTTTGTTGGTTTTGATTGCTTCTGTTGTCCTCATTTGTAAGTTGCATTGGATAAAAGCGTCTGCTAAATGATTAAAGATAAATGTAAAATCATAACTTCTCATCTTATATATCCCACTGGTAACTTCACCGACCTAGAAAAGATACAACATATTATCAAAACCTCATCTCTAACATATACAGATATCATGTTCTCATTAATGTTTATGTCAAGCTGCGCTGACGTCACACTTCTCATTCATTTGTTATAATCTTATAATCTAATATCCATCAAATAAAATCATCAAAATCTCTATTTTGTTTTTGTTTTATTTGCCCATCCTTTCTTCATACATTTTAAATGTCTTTTAAACAAGGATATTTAGAGGTTTAATGCAACAGTGATCATGCTGAATATTTATAACTCACCATTTGATGATCTCTTTTTGTAGATGAAGTAACCAATCACAATGAGAACAACTAGAAATGCCGCTGCCACTGCTACTCCTGCTGTAACAGCCTGCGGAGAATCTGGTTCACAGTTAAGACATTTTCCATCTGCAGAATGATAATAATAAATAAAATCACATTTTCTAATAACTGGTTATTTTTTATAAACATTGTAAACTATCGAAATGCATTAAGGCACTTTAAACGTAATTGTTTGTGACCAGCAACAATAATCTATTTCAGTATTATCATGTTCTCCTGTTACAAATATGTATTTATGATGATATTTACCCCATTCTTCTGAAACTGGTTCTGTCCGGCTGCTGTGAATGACCAAACAGTCATAAGATCCTTTGTGGTTTCTGTCGACCTTCACACTGGATCTGAGCTGAAAGGATCCATCATCATTTGGTCTGATTTCAGAAAATATTTGGCTCTCAATGTTAATTCTGTTCAATCTGATGTTCATCTCAA
>NW_015506002.1:64955-66321 GCF_001515645.1 Sinocyclocheilus grahami
TAGAAACCAGTGGCCAGACAGATCAGAACCAGCTTACTGTGATCATCAGGAGCTTTTCTAGCAAAGACATGAACATCTGGTGAATCTGGAGCAGAAAATAATAACAATGCAATTAACAAACAAACATTAAACTTTCTGAAACTGCTTTCTGTGCTGTCAAAAAATGTCGTCTTCATTTCCTTAAAAAAAAGAACACTGTAAAAGATATGATCAATAAGTCTTATGTTTTTTCATTAGTTTACCTTATCAAAATAATCTAACCAATTTCAACTTCATGTTTTAAGGCACATGAGATTAAAGTAGATGCATTTTTTAAAATGAGTTGAGAAATACAGACAATTTGATTAAACTTGAAAATGTAAGGCAGCAAAAGTTTTTAAGTTGAGATGGATTTTTTTTTTTTTACAGTGAAATTCATGCAGGTTTGAAAATGTAAACATTGCTTAACGTGTCTTCAATGGTGATGATACTGATGACAAACAACCTCTGTACCACGACAACATTAGAAAGAATCAAAAACACAAAGAAGAGCTCATTATAAAGTGACGCGCTCAGAACTTACTCTTATATGTGTTGTTAAACGTGGAGATCCACTTAGTGCAGTTTATGAGGAAATCCTTGAGGAATGGGTTTCGTCCAGTTTGATGATCCATTTCGGTTTCTATGACTTTATCCATCCAAGGAAGAAGGTCATACTTACAGCTAATAAAATCCTTTCCATCGTATGCAAACTCATCAAAGGCCTTCAGACTCTTCACTGCTCCATCAGGGAGTTTCTCCAGCTCACAGCCACTTATTCTCTGGAGTACATGCAACTCTACAATCACACAACAACATAAGTAAGTAAATAATTATACTTGTGTACCCTTGAGAGTGCATGGGTGCCTTTTGAGTGAGTATAGTATAGATGCTCAAAGTGGCTACTTGATGAAATTACACCTTCATTTTCATTCCTGATCTCAAATGTTGATTAGATGTTGATAAAAGCACTAAACTCACCAGAAGACTCAGTGCAGTTTGACAGAATCCTGATCAGATCTAGATACCCATCTTTAGTTTCAGGCGGCCCTTCAGGAGCTTTGTCCCAGTCGTCTACAGTCAGATTCTCTCTCATCCAGACTCGTTCTTCAATGCTGTAGTGAGAGATCTGTATGTGATCAGACTCACCCACAGCACTGAACACTGGAAACGGACCTGCTTTGGTCAGGACTGTATACATGTAGTGGAGGGAGTGTTTCTCTGAAAAGCACGAACCACAATGAAAAGAAGCAGCGAAACCTTTTCTCCTGTAAAAACAATGCCAAAAGCTATTCGTAAGGTCTTACTTAAAGGGATAGTTCACCCAAAAATGAAAATTCTGTCATTA
>NW_015506002.1:66723-72857 GCF_001515645.1 Sinocyclocheilus grahami
ACTGACTACTTTATTCGGTTGCACCATTTGTTATAAGGCAGAACACAGCTATAGCTACACTCTCAGAAAAAAAGTTTAAAATGCTGTCACTGGGGCGGTATCTTTTCAAAAGGTACACCTTTGTTCCTTATTTACCCTGTTACGTCTGGAGACGTAGTCTTTATTGTTATGATTTATCAGAAAAGCTGTGTTTTCTTTAGTGTGTCTTTTTTTTCTCCCTCCGTTAACCCTTTGGCTCCTCCTACTCAATCTGTCTGGCAGGTAGCTGATTGCCCCCAGCTGCAGCTGTTTACCAGTTAAGAGTGAGCCAGCATAAAAGCACAGCAGCAACTATCAAAGTGGGAGAAAATGTTTCCCTAAGAGCTACTCTGCTGGACATCGGCCCTCCAGGACCGAGTTTGGGCACCCCTGCTTTAATGAGTCTTCCCCCCCCCCTCCGTTAACCCTTTGGCTCCTCCTACTCAATCTGTCTGGAAGATAGCTGATTGCTCCCAGCTGCAGCTGCTTACCAGTTAAGAGTGAGCCAGCATAAAAGCACAGCAGCAACTACCAGAGTTTGAGAAAAATGTTCCCCCAGGAGCTTTCTCCAGAGCGCTGTGTTTGTCCTGCCCAGCCTGTTGTTTACATACTTGTTTAATATTGTTTGGTTTATTTGGAAGTTGTAGGGAGGTGGGTGCCATTTTTGTTGAACCCTGTTTTCTCCTGTTTTGGGGCCAGGAAGGGAGTTAGGATACAAACCTGTTGTTATTTTTCTTTCTTTTCTTTGTTAGATTAGTTAGAGGCTTAAATGATCTAGTTAGATTGTTTTGTTTATTATTTTGGCCTTACCCTCTCCTGAAATTATTGCTTCCCTTTTTATTTTTTTCTTATTTTTAATACCCTTTTGTATTTGTTCCATGAGCAATCAAATAAAAACCTTTATGGTAATTTGTTACTCGTGATGCTGTGACAGCACTCAGACTAGCTCTTTAAATAATTTGTTGTTTTGTTGCGTCCGCTTATACCCCTAGATTCATGCGGGACGTAACAAATTGGGGGCTCGTCCATTCGTTTAATCATTTCGTGGAACATATTAGTTCGGTCTTTGTTTGATAACCTGACTTTTGTTGTCATAGTTATAAGTTTCTTGGCAGTTTCGAACTTGTGCGGGTGAGGAGCGTGTATGTTATAATTGAATTATGGAATTTGATTTGGTCAAGTTTACTTTGTCTCCGACAGTGGAAGAGTTTGACCGGTGTAGAAAAAAAGATCTGATTGTGATTTGCAGAAGAGTTTTTTTTTAAATATTCCTGTCAACAAGGAGGCAAAGAAACTAAAGGTGCATATTAGTAACTAAATGGTACATTTTAGTACTGAAATAGTGCAATTTGGTACCTTTTGAAAGAGTGCTTTTGTACCTGTTTTTCTGAGAGTGTACCTTGGTGCACAGCAACCAAATTTACGGGAGACTAGGTAGTTGTAATAACACCAATTACACCAATCAGTGTAAGGTAGGAGTCCTATGATCAGTTCATTATTTCCACACTTCCTCCCAGGCTGTACATAGGTACATGCAGATTTTATAAGAAAAAAAAAAAGATATTTTATATAGGTGAGATTATTATTTTTTTTTTACCAAAACTGTATTTTTGTTTAGTACTTAAACGTTTGCATATAAAAGACAGACAGATAGAGGTGAAACTGAGAGTGTTTTAAATAGAGAACTTTTATGTTGTCTATATAAAGGCATCTGGCAGCTCAGAACCAAAGGAAGTGTGGGTTAGATGTGCCATCTGCAGTCTCTGAGCCTGCACTCTAGGGTTAAAAACAATGATTTGTCACCATTGTGACTCTGATTGAGAATATTCACACACTGACACACAATCACTGACGGTGTTTTTTTATTAGACCCACACGGAATTGAGTGTTCGTTGGGCATAAACACTGTTAAGAAAGTTGATTCTAGTAGACTGATTGTGCCAAACTGAAAGTGATTTGAAACTAACCACACACAGGAAACTAACAAAGCAACATCGACAACGCAACGGGAGCAACATGATCGTTTTTAATCTGCAAATAACATTCATTAACTGTTTTTGAAATAAATAAGGATCAACATATAAATATTGATATATGTTAAAAAACATATAGAAATTGCATTTTTAATTATGATTATTGTGATCTATTGTATTGATTATTTTAATATGATTATATGATAATATGAGTTTGCTATGCAAGCAGATTAGTTCTGTTTAGCTCGGGTTCACAATAAAGACAGCTAACTGATGCAGTTCAGTCAAATCTTCTATTTTATTCCAACTATTAGATTATTAACACTGTATAAGTCCCAAATTTGACCAGAAATCTCTGTGCTTACCTGGGTTCGCATTGCTTTGCAGAGAAATGCAAATAAAAAGAGATAGTAAAATTAGCCAAAACATTCTTGTCTATACAGAAAACGTTTTAAACGAGAGCGCATCAACTATTTCAGTCCTTAAATTATTTCATGCGCACGTCCTGAACAGCTCAGCAGTGAAGCGGTTTCTATAGTCTCTGGGTGTTATTAAGTGCATTGCTGCCCCTCACTGGCTGCTGATGAAATTATACTTTCGTTTTCCAGCCGGATACATATAACACTAAACCTCAAATCCTCACTGACAACATCTAAAGTTTATTCTGTAAAAAAAAAAAATCTTTATTTGTTAAAAAAAAAAAAGGTAAACAGAAGATCTGATTGATTGATTTATTATTTTCAATGAGAAAAAAAAAACAAAATAAAAAAAACTTGCTTTCAGATGCTGCACTTTAACATTTTATGGATCCCTCCACAGTAAGAGCTTTACAGCAACCTAATGGTCCAGCATTAATTTTCCACAATATTATTTGCTTCTGGCAAGGAACATTGTGCTACACTCTAAAAAATGCTGGGTTAAAAATGCAAAATGGGTTGTGACAACCCAACTGCTGGGTCAAAACAACCCAAAAGCTGGTCAAAACAACCCAACCGCCGGTCAAAACAACCCAACCACTGGGTCAAAACAACCCAAAAGCTGGTCAAAACAACCCAACTGCTGGTCAAAACAACCCAACCGCCGGGTCAAAACAACCCAATAGCTGGGTTTGTCCCTTTTTTTCCAAATTCCAACAAAACACAATTCCATAAATATATCTTACACAGTTTCACAGTCCTCCTCCCTGAAACAACAACAGAGAATTATACGGCTTGTGATACAAATATAACCTTGATCCTTAAAAACAATCAAGAAACTGTCAAATGTGAAAAGTTTGAAGTAGTGTCATTTTATGGGAGCATAAAGGAACATAATTTACAGGGGAAGTCGTAGCCTAATGGTTAGAGAGTCGGACTCATAACCCAAAGGTTGTGGGTTCGAGTCTCGTACCGGCAGGGATTGTACCCGGGGGGGGGGGTACAGCGCTCTCTCCCACCTTCAATACCACGACAAGGTGCCCTTGAGCAAGGCACCGAATCCCCAACTGCTCCCCGGGCGCCGCAGCAAAAATGGCTGCCCACTGCTCCGGGTGTGTGTTCACGGTTTGTGTGTGTTCACTGCTGTGTGTGTCCACTTTGGATGGGTAAATGCAGAGCACTAATATGGGTCACCATACTTGGCCACATGTCACTTCACTTCACTTCATAATAAACAGGGTCTGTTGTGATTCAGTATTCTGATTCAAGTGACTCACAAACAGCCATTAGAAAACAGCGAAGATATGAAATCTGAAAACAAACTTTTTCCTGAATGTTCACTTTTTTAATGTTTTTCTTTCTTTCGGTTATATGAAATAATATATGATATGTATCAAAGGAACATTTGATTTTATCACTTTGTAAATATTATGTTACTTTTGAATGTTCTCTGAATGTTCTGTAACAAGTGGTGCTCTTCGGTCACTTTTACATTTCAGGGGTCCGGTCACTTTTGACTGTGAAGACCACAAGTGTGGCCCCCAAATGAGGAGCACCAGAGGGGTAAAAAACGTTCCACGAATGATGTATAAATAATGCTAAGATCACATAACTTTAAATTAACATTCTATTAATGTTACTGGACGAACGTTTGTGAGAGAACCTTGCCAGAACATTCAGAGAACGTTCCTTGTTAGCTGGGGATGTAAAGGCCATAAATAGTATTTTAGCTTAGAATACTGTAACATCGTATAGCATTAAGAGTTCTTAATTTGACTTTCCCCTCATATTATTTACTGTTCATGCAATGAGATAAATAATTGCTTTTGTTTTGCAATTTATATTACCTCTTATCAATAACTTCTTAATAACTATTTATTCTTAATAAAGCAGAGCTGACACAGATTAGAAAATGCTGGGGGGAAAAAAACAAGAGTACATTTTTCAGAACACCGCTGGAAAATTAGAATAGAGTGTCAGTGTGAAGCTGTTCTCATCTCAGTCTAGTCTGTATTGAGCTCTTGATCAGACACTTTGGGGATCTGAAGCTGTTCAGTCGCTCCACCGTAATAACGATAACTTCTCATCAGACCTGGGACAGATACAGCAGATCACAGAGAAGAAAAACTTGAGGACATACGGTATGTTTAAGCTGCACTGATGTCACACTTCACATTCGTTTGATAAACATATCTGATCTTAATATCATCAAATGAAATCCAAATATTGAAAAATCTCATCATCAAAATCTCTACCACCACATATTTCTACTGTCATTTTTAGCTCATATATTTCAAAACGAAAATTTACATATGAGATTTAAAGCAACAATGATTGTCAAATGTTTCATTCTCACCATGATGCTTTTTCCTTTTGTTGACGCAGCGACGAATCACAGAAAAGACTGCAACTAGAACTAGAGCTGATATTACTATTCCTACTGTAACAGGCCACAGAGATTCTGTTTCACAGCCAGAGCATCTGCCATCTGCAGAACGATGATTAAAAAAATAAAAACAAAATCAGTATATGGAAACTTGAACTGAAATTGCTTGATCTATTTCAGCATTAGGATTACCTGTTATCAAAAGTGAGAGTGACTTGCAGGATGCAAATTACCCGAGCAAACATTTAAACAAAAAAACAGCCTAATTTTCAGTGAATCAAAGACATGCATTTATTGTTTGGATGAAGCAAGAACATAATGTTAGTTAAATGATAAAGTTGCCAGAAACATACTTTACACCAGTATGAAACACAACTGGCACTTGCATTATTAGCTTGTAAATTAGCGTTGTAAAAAAAAGTAGCATTTTATTTGAAACTTAACATCATCCAATGGTGTGTAATAAAACGTTTGATATAAATAAATATAATTATTAAGAAGAATATACTTAGATGTATGACTTAGAGCAAAGTGGGGAGTTTGTACGAATCAGTGAAGATTCATTAGTTTAGGATTAGCTGTGAAAGTGAAATATATTTTATGGTAATCTTTTCATTGAAGTTTTTTAATATATCTGTAAGACACACATTTTTGCTTTATTAAATTTCTACATATAGGCTACTAATTCTTTTTTTATATTACAATAAACAGACAGAGCATCATTGAGAATAATCAGATCTTACAATGAATGGACAAAAGCATATTTATAATTTAACATTAACCAAAATGAACAAATGTGTGAAAATTATATTCATTAAAGGGGTCCTTTTAATTAAAGTTGATATGATTCTTTAGGGTCTTAATGAAAAGTCTGTAACATAGTTTGGTTAAAATTTCTCAATGGTAGTATAAAAAAACACCTTTTTTACCCTGTCAAAAACAGCTCTTTTCAGATCAAGCCATTTTTGTAGCATTTTCCTTTAAATGTTAATGAGCTCTGCTGACTCCGCCCCTCTCTTCCGAGCTGCTCTCAGAGAGACTGTTTACTTTAGCCGCATTCATCGTGAAACTTGCTAATTAGCACATTATTAGGAAAGGCCATTTGCAAAGATTCATTAAAAAACATATTCACTTCTGTAGATGAAGCTGGATCATGAATGATTCGCGCAAACATAAATGCGTCCATGTAGATCGGGGCCGCATTCCCTTCAGAAACAAATGCAATCCACTGCGTCTTCAGCGGCTCAGATGTCGGGAGTAAATGACGACTGCTGTTCATTATTACATCCAACAACAGAACACCTCAATCGCTTAGGAGTCATTCTCGTCTACATCTGCTCC
>NW_015506002.1:72890-83275 GCF_001515645.1 Sinocyclocheilus grahami
CTGGGTGGATTTTTATCATTATAGGGTTGTTGTGTACACACACTGCCAACACACATTTCAGTTCAAACAACTTGTAAAAGTGTATGTAGCATCCGATGACCCCTTTAATGCACAATACCTCATTTAGAATGAATATAGAATATATGTTACATGTGATGTGCTGATGTATACATCCTTGATGTATAGCGTTACGAATCACCAAATCATAATCCTCATCATGTATGATGATATTTACCCCATTCTACGGACACTGGTTCTGTCCGGCTGCTGTGAATGACCAAACAGTCAAAAGAGCCTTTGTCTTTTCTGTCGATCTCCACACTGGATCTGATCTGAAAGGTTTCATCAGCATTTGGTCTGATTCCAGAAGATGTTTGGCTCTCAATGTTAATTCTGTTCAATCTGATGTTCATCTCAATATCTCTGGGGTAGAAACCAGTGGCCAGACAGATCAGAACCAGCTTACTGTGATCAGGAGCTCTCCTCGCAAACACATGAACATCCGGTGAATCTGGAGCAGAAAATAATAATAATGCAATAAAAACAGTTATCAAGAGTTCTTTCTCAATGTGTGAAATAAATATCCTTGTAATTATTCATCAAGAAACTTAGTTAGCTGCATGTGATCCATTGTGACAGACTTAACTTCTGCTGCTACTTCACTGCAAAATGAAGATCAGATTTTCTAATAGCTTTCATTTATTTTCATAATTTAAACAAATTAGTTGTTTTTTTAACAATGTGAAGGGCTGCGGTTGAAAAACCCAAACCCAGAAAATGAAATAAAAACCATGTTCAAATGAGAATATAATGAGTCAAATGAGAATAATGCTGTCCTCAACAGTTTTATATTTGTAACTCTTCATTACTACTGACCTGTCATTTAATAATGATAAATCACCTCCGTATCAAATTAGAAACAGCTTCCTGAAGTTCAAAAACACAAACACACACAAAGACAGGAGCTCATTAAATGAATCTGATCCGAACTTACTCTTTTTTGTGTTATTAAATGTGGAGATCCAGTCCAGGCAGTTCTTGAGGAATTCTTGAAGTTTTACTTGATGGTCCCGCTTGATTTTGGTATTTGGACTTTTATCAGAACACTGTAAGGTGTCAGAATTAAAGGCAACACAATCCTCTCCTCCAAATCCATATTCATCAATCGGCGTCAGATTCACTGTTCCATCAGGAAGCTTCTCCAGCTCACAGCCAATCACTCTCTGAAGAACAGAAAGCTCTACAATCACAGAACAATAATGATGAGAAACTTAAATCGATGCATATTTGTACTGACGTGAGTATAGGACACACTGTGGCTACTCACACTGTTTTTGTTCAATGCATGACACCTTGTGAAAAAGTCCAATAAAGTTTCATAACATGTCTGATAATGAAGAAGGGAAAGCATTAAACTCACCAGAAGACTCAGTGCAGTTTGACAGAATCCTGATCAGGTCTAGATACCAGTCTCTAGTTTCAGGTGGTCCTTCAGGAGCTTTGTCCCAGTCGTCTACAGTCAGATTCTCTCTCATCCAGACTCGTTCTTCAATGCTGTAGTGAGAGATCTGTATGTGATCAGACTCACCCACAGCACTGAACACTAGCAGTGTGTCTGATTTGATCATGATTGTAAACATGTAGTGGAGGTAGTGCTTCTCTGAGAAAGACAGAAATGACAGGAGACACTTTTTGTCCTGCTAGCACTGATCTATATGAATAAATGCGGCCATATATACCGGCAGACCGGTGTGAAAGATGGAGACCATGATTACTAGGGACAAACTTATAGTAACTTACAGTATAGCATCACTAGCCTTCAAAAAGCCCACTGAAAATTGAATGATGAAAAGTTAAATCTACAAATAAGAATAAGATTCCTAAAAAAAAATTAATTTGATTTAAGGTTCATGTTTGTTTAACAAATTAATTTTGTGCATAAAGATGGACAAGTTCCAATTATTGATAGTGTCAATTATAATAATAACTACGGAGCCCCGCACATGACATGCAAGAAAAAATGAATAAATCGTGCACACGATTTACTAATTCCTTCCCTCGATGTACTAAAACCTGCTCACGATTACTATTTAGTTCCCTCCATTTGCTAATTCGTTCCCTCGATTTGCTAAATCTTGCGCACAGTTTACTAATTTGTTCTCTCGATTTATAAATCGTATGCACGATTTAGCAAATCGAGGGAACGAACTAGTAAATCGTGCGCACAATTTATAAATCAAGGGAACAAACTAGTAAATCATGCACACAATGTATAAATCGAGGGAACAAAATAGTAAATCGTGCACACGATTTAACCTACTATTTTTTTTCCTGCATGCCATGTGCGGGGCTCCGTAAATAACAAACCAGTGAAGCGTTATTTTAATATCTTTAATATACTGTAAGTGTTTTCCTAAATTCATCCAACAAGGCTAGATAGGTCCGTGGTCTGCTTTTCACATTTTTTAAATCAGACAAACAAAGGAAATTTGTCTAGTTAGCGGACTAGTAAACAGGACTAATCAGAGTTGGGGCCAGTCCACACATACTGTATGTAAACGATATAGGTAAACATGCGCTAGATGGAGGATATTTGTTTTTGAAATTCCCAGCCTTGCCTGTCACAGTACACTACACTAAAAAAAAAAATTATTAAAAAAATTAAAAAATAAAGGGCACAATGTATTTTATTAATATGAGGGAATTTTCTGTAGGGATTGTTGTTTTTTTTTTACTGGTGTTTTACCTGTACTTTTCATTTTACTTCATTGCGTTGAGTTAAAGGGGTCATAGGATGCTACATGCACTTTTACAAGTAGTTTGAACTGAAATGTGTGTTGGCAGTGTGTGTACACAACCACCCTATAATGATAAAAATCCACCCAGTGTTTTTTTTAAAATCTGGTTAAATGTTTTCCCCTTTCTCAAATCGAGCCGATCTCAGATGCCTGTCTGTGTGACGTCACACAGACAGGCCCCTCCCACGACAGTTTGATTGACAGTAGCGTTTCAGTACAGACTGGACTGGTGTCTTACCTTAGCTCCGCCCTGAGTGACTGTCATCAGTCCACCATTGTTTCACCGCCGGAGCAGATGTAGACAAGAATGACTCCTAAGCGATTGAGGTGTTCTGTTGTTGGATGTAATAATGAACAGCAGTCGTCATTTACTCCCGACATCTGAACCTCTGAAGACGCAGTGGATTACATTTGTTTCTGAAGGGAATGCGCCCCCGATCTACATAAATGTGTCTATGTTCGCGAGAATCATTCGTGATCCAGCTTCATCTACAGAAGAAGGGAGTATAATGTTTTGTAATGAATCTTTGCAAATCGCCTTTCCTAATAATGTGCTAATTAGCAAGTTTCACGAAGAATGCGGCTAAAGTAAACAGTCTCTCTGAGAGCGGCTCGGAAGAGAGGGGCGGAGTCAGCAGAGCTCATTAACATTTAAAGGAAAATGCTACAAAAACGGCTTGATCTGAAAAGAGCTGTTTTTGACAGGGTAAAAAAGGGGTTTTTTACACTACCATTGAGAAATTTTAACCAAACTATGTTACAGACTTTACATTAAGATCCTAAAGAATCATATCAACTTGTGGAAAATGGGCATCCCGTGACCCCTTTAATGTTCGTAAATGACTGGATAATGTTCTGGAAAATTACCTAAAGTAGCCTACTTTTTGCTTTTTATTTATTTATTTTTATACAGTGTAGTATAAACACAACAATATGCGACCGTGGTTAAACTGCCCAAATATAAGATGAAAACCACGGACCGCGTGTGAAAATGCAAGATGAAGAAAAAATTAATTTCAATGTTTTTGGATTTTCTCGCAAAAATTCTCGGAAGAACGCACTGAAATACAATTTTCTCTCTCCTCTTATTTTCTTTTCTTAGGTGCTCCGTATAGAATTGTCTACATTTGTCTGTAAGCATCTGTCGATCAGAAGTTAGACTATGAAACGAATAAACTGCGCTTACCTTGCTGTGCATCGCTTAAAACAGCGGAAAAGAAAAAACAAATAGGAAAAACAATTCTTATATCTACATAAAACATATTTAAACGAGAGCATGTGAACCACGTTTGTCCTTTAAATTTCAGACGAGTGTCCTGTTTGTTTAAATGACTCGAAATACTTGCTTGACAGGTTCGTTTCCTCATTTAAATTCATTGGCAACAGTATATATTTAAAAACACACTCATATCATGCTCTCATCACTAGTATGTATAGTTTTTTTTAAATAAAATGAAAAGTGTCTCTATTGAAAAACAAGATTTTTTTTTCCGTAAACTAACTTGCATTGATGAATCATTCACACAATAACAGAAATATGAATTATTAAAGTAGAAATTGAGTCCACTTTAATTTCACATTGATTCAATGCACCGTATTCAGTGTGTATATAAAAACACACAACATTCACAATAAAGAATGATTTTATGACAGTTTATAAAGTTTTATAAACTGCTTTGCAAAACAGTGATTTTCTTAATATTACTTTTAGACGCTGAAACTGGTTGTTGATGTTTTATTTGCTGAAGAATTAGACGTTTAACAAAGTTTTATTAACTGATAATCAAAGTTGTTATCGTGGTTTGATTATCCTTTAGCTTATAATGATACAAAATGTCACATGTGCTCTTGATATTAAACATTACATGATTTTATTAGTATTTTTGTTTTGCTTTCCAGAACAATTTTTAAAGATACATTTCCTTATTTTAAAAATAAGGCCTATAATCTACACTCTCAGAAAAAAAGGTACAAAAGCTGTCACTGGGGCAGTACCTTTTCAAAAGGTACACTTTTGTACCTTTTAGGTACTAATATGTACCTTTAAGGTACCAATATGGACTGTTTAGGTACAAAGGTGTACCTTTTGAAAAGGTACCGCCCCAGTGACAGCTTTTGTACCTTTTTTTCTGAGAGTGTATGGTTCGGCTCTACTTCTCCTAGTTCAAAGACAGTTAGATGAGAATAGTTTTAATTATCATATTTAAAGGTCTTAAATTTTGTTTTCACACGTTGCATTCATATGAGCTGCGTGAAATGCCTGATATTGGTGAAGATATTCATGTCATGTTGCAGCATGTCCAGTACATAAACACACACACTCACACTTCAGACATTTATTTATGATATTGCACACTGAACATAACACATCGTACAAACAGGCACCTTTTGTCTGTGTCAAACTCTTATATATTTGATCCCTGAACTAAACCTGGGATTATTGCTAGCACCATAATCATGATTATTCAAGTTACAGGATCTTATACGTACAGTGGGTACGGAAAGTATTCAGACCCCCTTAAAATTTTCACTCTTAACAATATTGCAGCCATTTGCTAAAATCATTCAAGTTATGATTAAATTAATGAATGAAAGATTGAATGAATGAATGGCTGAATGGCTGAATGAATGAATGACTGACTGACTGACTGACTGATTGAATGAATGACTGATTGAATGAATGAATGAATGACTGACTGACTAACTGACTGAATGAATGAATGACTGGCTGAATGAATGAATGTCTGACTGAATGACTGAATGAATGAATGGATGAATTAATGATTGATTGATTGAATGAATGAATAAATAAATGACTGAATGACTGACTGAATGGCTGAATGGATGAATGAATGATTGAATGACCGAATAAATGAATGAATGAATTAATGAATGACTGAATGAATGATTGACTGACTGAATGAATGGATGAATGAATGATTGATTGATTAAACGAATGAATGAATAAATAAATGACTGAATGACTGACTGAATGGATGAATGAATGATTGAATGTCTGAATGAATGAATGAATGACGACTGGATGAATGACTGAATGACTGAATGGATTGATGGATGATTGAATGAATGACTGAATGACGGAATGAATGATTGAATGAATAAGTGAATGAATGAATGATTAAACGAACGAACGAACGAACGACCGACCGACCGACCGACAGACCGAATGAATGGCTGGCTGACTGACTGACTGACTGAATTAATGAATGAATGGCTGGCTGACTAACTGAATGAATGACTGAATGAATGAATGGCACTCATTAAGACAGCATTTGTTGCCACCTACTGGTGCTTTTAGTTTCATATTTAGAGTCTAATTTCTGTCTTAAAATAATTTCATATTTCAATATTAATTTTTTTTGTATGTTGAATTAAAAATATGTATTTCTAAAGCTACTTTTTTGTAATGACTAATCAGTGCTTTCAGTTTAACACAATAATTTTAAATGTGATCAATTTAATTAATTAATCGGCACATCATGTAGGCTAGTTAATTATATTTAAAAAAAAAAATCGCTTGACAGTCCTATTTAAAGCATAAAACATTACACACTTAAAATGATAGTAATTTAGACCGGACACCCCACCCCACGTACTCTGAGACCCCTGATGGTCACGGTGTAATTCCCACACTGTTTTCAACTCATTAGTAATTATTTGTAAGTGGATGATGATAAATCGCCTATGCATCGAGACAGAATTAGAACAAACATCCTTGAGCTGTGTCAAAATCTGATTTAAACATACTCTTAGTTGTGTTGTTAAATGTGGAGATCCAGTCAGTGCAGGTCTTCAGGTATTGCTTGAGGAATTGGTTTCGTTCTGTTTGCTGATCCCATTTCATTTTGGTTTCTTTAGCTTTGGGGTTTTTATCAATCCACTGCAGAGTTTCAGAATCAAAGACCATAAAATCCTCTCCATCAAATCCATATTCATCAAATGCTCTCAGACTCACTGTTCCATCAGGAAGTTTCTCCAGTTCACAACCAATCATTCTCTGAAGAACATGGAGCTCTACAATCACAGAACAACACTCATGATACATGTAGATTAATATATGCAGTTTCATAACATATCTGACCATTAATGTGTAAATTAAACTCACGAGAACACTGAGAGTCTGTGCATTTTGACAGAGTGTTTAACTGATGTAGGAACGACTGATTAAATGAATGAATGAAAGATTGAATGAATGAATGGCTGAATGAATGACTGACTGACTGAGTTAATGAATCGATGAATTAATGACTGACTGACTGACTGAGTTAATGAATCGATGAATTAATGACTGACCGACTGACTGACTGATTGACTGACTGACTGACTGAATGAATGAATGGCTGAATTAATTAATTAATGGGTGAATGAATGAATGACTGACTGAATGAATGGATGAATAAATAAATGACTGAATGACTGTCTGACTGACTGACTGAATGAATGAATGATTGAATAAATTAATGAATAAGTAAATGATTTTATTAATGAATTAATTAAAGAATGAATTAATGAATGAATAAATGAACGATGAACGACTGAATGACGGACAGACAGAGAGACGAACGAACGAACGAACGCTTGAATGAATGACTGAATTAATGCATGCATGCATGCATGCATGAATGACTGACTGACTGACTGACTGATTGAATGAATGACTGAATGAATGAATGCATGCATGAATGACTGACTGACTGACTGAATGAATGGCTGAATGACTGATTGAATGAACGAAGGAATGAATGAATGACTGACTAACTGACTGATTGAATGAATGGATGAATTAATGATTGATTGAATGAATGAATGAATAAATACATGACTGAATGGCTGAATGGATGAATGAATGATTTAATGACTGAATGAATTAATTAATTAATGAATGACTGAATGAATGATTGACTGACTGACTGAATGACTGACTGAATGGCTGAATGGATGAATGAATGATTGAATGAATGAATGAATGAATGAATGACGAATGGATGAATGACTGAATGAATGAATGGATTGATGGATGGTTGAATGACTGAATGACGGAATGAATGAATTAATGAATGAATGATTAAGTGAATGAATGAATGATTGAATGAACGAACGAACGAATGATTGAATGAATGACTGACTGAATGACTGACTGACTGAATGAATGAATGAATGGCTGGCTGACTGACTGAATTAATTAATGATTGAATAAATGAATGACTGAATGACTGAATGAATGACGCACTGACTGAATGAATGAATGATTGATTGAATGAATGACTGAATGAATGACTGAATGAATAATTGATTGATTGATTGATTGATTGATTGAATGAATGGCACTCATTAAGACAGCATTTGTTGCCACCTACTGGTGCTTTTAGTTTCATATTTAGAGTCTAATTTCTGTCTTAAAATCATTTCATATTTCAATATTAATTTTTTTTGTATGTTGAATTAAAAATATGTATTTCTAAAGCTACTTTTTTGTAATGTCTAGTCAGTGCTTTCAGTTTAACACAATAATTTTAAATGTGATCAATTTAATTAATTAATCGGCACATCATGTAGGCTAGTTAATTATATTTTTAAAAAAATGATCGCTTGACAGTCCTATTTAAAGCATAAAACATTACACACTTAAAATTATAGTAATTTAGACCGGACACCCCAACCCACGTGCTCTGAGACCCCTGATGGTCACGGTGTAATTCCCACACTGTTTTCAACTCATTAGTAATTATTTGTAAGTGGATGATGATAAATCGCCTATGCATCGAGACAGAATTAGAACAAACATCCTTGAGTTGTGTCAAAATCTGATTTAAACATACTCTTATCTGTGTTGTTAAATGTGGAGATCCAGTCAGTGCAGGTCTTCAGGTATTGCTTGAGGAATTGGTTTCGTTCTGTTTGCTGATCCCATTTCATTTTGGTTTCTTTAGCTTTGGGGTTTTTATCAATCCACTGCAGAGTTTCAGAATCAAAGACCATAAAATCCTCTCCATCAAATCCATATTCATCAAATGCTCTCAGACTCACTGTTCCATCAGGAAGTTTCTCCAGTTCACAACCAATCATTCTCTGAAGAACATGGAGCTCTACAATCACAGAACAACACTCACAACAACACAAGACATTTCATAACATGCCTGATAATTGATGACTAAAGCATGAAACTCACGAGAACACTGAGAGTCTGTGCAGTTTGACAGAGTGTTTAACTGATGTAGGAACCAGTCTCTAGAATCATAATCTTTAGTTGGTTCTGCAGGTCTACCAATCCAGTTATCTGCAGTCAGACTAGATCTTATCCAAACTCTTTCTTCATTACTGTAGTGAGCAATCTGTCTGCCATTACAGACACCGACAGCTTTGAACTCAGGAAGCGTGATTGCTTTGCAAAATGCTGTAAACTTGTAGAAGAGGAAGTGTTTTTCTGAGGAACATAGAAAACACAAACAAAAATAAAAACACGATACACAATATGTAAAATGAGAGGCAAAATTAAGTTTGCTAAAAACATCTTAAATATGAACTTGAACTTAAAATGTTTTCAATAGTTTCAGTGTAGCTGAGTCATGTAGATCAGAAGGAAGTGCTGTGCACAGAAATGAATGAACCTTGTTCTTACCTTGCCTCGCATCACTTAGAAAAGGATAAGGCAACAAAAAAATGATTAAGATCATTCTTATGTCTATAGAACATGTTTTAAATGAAAGTCTATTGGCCATTTTTGACCTTAAATATTGTAGACGAGTGCCCTGTATGTCATTATGAAGAGCCCGGCTACAGATGGCACTCATCTAACGCTTCCTCTGACGTCACCACCACACTGTAAAAAATCAGAAGTTGAGCAAACTTCAAATTTTAAGGCAACCAGCTTCAGCAGATTTTTGAGTTTACTCAACTTAAAGGTCAATTAGTTCAACAAACTTTTGTGCATGTTTAATCAACATAATATATTAAGTTAAGCAAACTTAGTTAAACTTCCAATTTTGTGTTTAGTTGACTAGAAATATGGAGTTTTTATAATTTAGAAATTTAAGTTTACAAAACTTGATAGTTGAAGTCACTGTAAAAAAAATTCAGAAGTTACAAACTTAAAAGTTTAAGGCAACCAGCTTCAGCAGATTTTTGAGTTCTCAACTTTTGATTTTTTTTTACAGTGCAGCTTCAGGACTTAAGATTTTACTCAACCTGAGTTTTAAGTTCAGCACAGAACTGTCAATCCAATATGAGTGAATTTTTAAATGCTACTCAGTACAACATTGGTCCTCAAAAAAAAAAACTCTTTAAATGGGCACAACCACAACCTTTTTATTGCATCAATATTATTTATTTGTAGAACAGCAAATGTAAATCACAACCCAAATCCACTCATTTCATTTACAACATCTCTAGCAAATAAAGCTGGAATAAATGCCTGTTCAAGAGCTTATTTGTCAGCTTTGAGTTGCAAAAGTAAAAACTTCTATATAATTGATTAAATGGGGAAAGCTTCAAGTAAAAACTAATACAAAATTCAAGTCCAAAATAATGTGCAACAATAACAACAGGTCCAGTCAAAAATGTATTGGC
>NW_015506002.1:85306-85666 GCF_001515645.1 Sinocyclocheilus grahami
TTTTTACAGTGCAGCTTCAGGACTTAAGATTTTACTCAACCTGAGTTTTAAGTTCAGCACAGAACTGTCAATCCAATATGAGTGAATTTTTAAATGCTACTCAGTACAACATTGGTCCTCAAAAAAAAAAAACTCTTTAAATGGGCACAACCACAACCTTTTTATTGCATCAATATTATTTATTTGTAGAACAGCAAATGTAAATCACAACCCAAATCAACTCATTTCATTTACAACATCTCTAGCAAATAAAGCTGGAATAAATGCCTGTTCAAGAGCTTATTTGTCAGCTTTGAGTTGCAAAAGTAAAAACTTCTATATAATTGATTAAATGGGGAAAGCTTCAAGTAAAAACTAATA
>NW_015506002.1:85676-93177 GCF_001515645.1 Sinocyclocheilus grahami
ACTAATAATAAATTCAACAACTCCATAATGTGCAACAATAACAACAACAGGTCCAGTCAAAAATATATTGGCCAAAGTCTTTCATATCTATCACCAGCAATATAAAATTCATTGCAATGGCGGTTAAAAGTGCGTTCGTAACAACAAAGAGATCAATTTCCTTTCAAGTATGAGATAATCCACCGATTCTAACTCGGATTCTGTTGCCTCATCAAGATAAGGCATAGAACTACTTTCCCCTTCAAGAGGGTACCTGTCAGTTTCATGAGGATGGCTGTCTCCAGGAAATAACTGGGCAGTTTGTGGCTCACGGTCTTTTGGTTCTGCATTTTGAATAACGATATTTGCTCTAAAGTCTGTAATAGAAAAGCTGCAATGTTTCCGACTTCTGTGACCACTGAATGATGAAATCAGATTTGTTTTAAAATCACACTGGCTAAAAGGGCACCTTACACTTGAATGATTTTTAAATGGCTCCTAATATGTTTGAAGTAATCAGGTGTTTTACAAATTCCTTAAAGTCACACAATTCACAATTAAATGTTAAGTGACTCTCACGTGAAGATAAGCGCTTGTGTGAAATTGAAAGGTGAGACTTCAACGCTCCAGTGGTTAACATATAGATACAGATTTATAGTACACTTAGCAAACATAAGCTACACAAATACTTCGCATTTAACAAGCAAATAAACGTAAATTAAGTTAAATGAAGAAAATGCATCTTTGGGACAAAAACACACAAGCTTAACTTTTATTGTTAAATTTGTTTAAACTTTTTTTTCATCTTAATACATTTAGAACTTCAATGACCTTATCCAAAACTCAAAGGCACCCACACAATTGTACAAAATGAACATATTATAAGCAAATAAAGTAAATTATATATCCTTAACCCTAATCTAAATCCTTTTACTTAATATGCATAGGACAGTAACGTTACTTACCCAAGTCATGACACTGTCGGGAAAAAACTGGCATTGTATGACTTAAGGCAGCTCGAAGACGAAGCAGAGGTTGAACGGACCAAGTTAGAGCCACCTAACGTTAAGCAGTTGTACAGAGGCACATATTGTGAACAAATACCATTCAAATCTTATTGTAAATTATTATCACAGCCTGCATAGAACAATACCTGCCAGAGCGATTGCACTGTCGGAAAACAACGGGCGCCGTCTGACCCGAGGCAACTCATAAGACCAGGCGGGGAAATGACTAACTTGCCGCCACCTATGCTGTACAGAAGCGCATATTGTGAACAAATTTCACTTAAATCATATCGTGAATTGATACACATAGAACGACACTTACGGAGCGAACACAATGACGGAATAAACGGTCGCCGCTTGAGGCAACTCGAAATTGAAGTGGGAGAAATGAAAATGGCGTTGTATATACAAAAAAAGTGATCGAACTGCACATGCTCATCAGCCTTTGTGGGCAATACTTATAACAAACTTAAAGTTGTTAGTTGTTCCAACTTTAAATATTAATTTGGTCAAACAAATTGGTCTACATTTCTATTTTACTTACTTTTATGTGTTATCTCAACTTTTTAAATGTTAAATAGTTGAATAAACTTTAAAAACTGAGTTTGTAATACAAAATATAAGTTGGATTTTTTACAGTGCAGTAGCTCTAGGATTTCTTGCCAGTGCTATGGGAGGACTTAACTATGGAAGCACGTTTCCGCCACTGAATAAAAAATAAAACAAGTTAATTGTTAATCTATATCTCAGAATCGTGACTTTTTTCTCAGAATTGCAGTTTAGATCTTGCAATTCTAAAAGGAAAAAAGGTCAGAATTGCAAGATGTACACTTGCAATTGCAGGAAAAAAGTCACAATTGCAGAATTATAGCTTGTAATTCTGACTTTTTGTCTCAAAATTGCAAGATATTAACTCAGAATTGCGTGATATAAACTTAAAACAAAAATAACGACTTTATTCAACAATTTCTTCGCTTCCGTGTCAGTCTCCTCCGCCGTTCACGAGAGTACCATGACGCATGCGCTGCGCCTTGTTTACGAGCAGAGGAATGCATTACAAACATTACACACCATCAGCTATTAACCTTTAAAAAATGGTTTCCTGTAGTGTGTTTTTGGACATATTCCCTCAGGATTGAATGGTTTTAACATGCCACTAATAAAAGGCAACAAATTACCAGTCGAGACAAACAGGGTCTATCACAGTTTCCATTAAAACCAGTAAAACCATTACAAATGTGATGGTTTCTATTGTTTTCTCAGCAGCGAACACTTCAGTGGTATGAGACGACTGGATGGTTTGATTTCCTATGAAACTGTCAGCACTGAATTGCAGTGTCTAACTATTTATAGTGAATTTAGCTACAAACTGGATCATAAAGCACAATGTTTCCATCTAACATGTATTTTGAGCTGCAGCTCGTCATATTAATGGAGTGTTTCATTAGTTAGCAGTAAACCGGTTACCCCACCTGAACATGTTCGTAGATTTGTGTTGGATGTCTTCGACGTTTAAAGCATTTATCTTCGGAATGGAAATAGCGATATTTTATTTGTAAACATTTTTTCGCTTATTTCAGTTAATCTCATAAAACTAGCGAGCTAACGGTTCTGACGGTGTAGTATAAACATGACTGAAGGCGCAAAAGCAGAGTAACAGACATCCGATTCAACTGAGTGAGTCATTTACACTGGAGCCGCTCCGATTGATTCGTGACTTCGATCATTATTTTGATCAAAAGAGGAGTGGAAGAGGACTCCAGTGGCAACCTGTGAAGCTCTGGTGAACTCCATGCCCAAGAGGGTTAAGGCAGTGCTGGAAAATAATGGTGGGTGCACAAAATATTGACACTTTGGGCCCAATTTGGACATTTTCACTTAGGGGTGTACTCACTTTTGTGGCCAGCGGTTTAGACATTAATGGTTGTGTGTTGAGTTATTTTGAGGGGTCAGCAAATTTACACTTTTATACAAGCTGTACACTCACTACTTTACATTGTAGCAAAGTGTCATTTCTTCAGTGTTGTCACATGAAAAGATATAATACAATATTTACAAAAATGTGAGGGGCATACTCACTTCTGTGAGATACTGTAGCCATCTTAGAATGATAAAAATCCATCCCGTCTTTTTTTAAAATCTTCATTAAACCAAACCAGGCTCAAAAAACGAGCGGTTTGGATCCTGTCCGCAATATGACGTCATATTGCAGTAGCCCCGCCCACCGCTATTGACTGACAGGCGCGCATAACCATATCCTCAGCTCTCAGTAGGCTCGTTCGAGATGCATCGGCGCTGCACAGAACGATCGGTGAATGACATCAAAGTACCGCGAGAGCCATAATAGAGCAGACGACTCTTTATGCTTTTGAATTGCTCTCAAAATCACGGTACTTTGATCGTTCTGCGCAGCGCCAATGCATCTCGAACAAGCCTCTTGTGTTGTGCCCACTGATCTATAATAGTCATTATATATAGATGGTGGTTGTGCCATGTCCGCCATTTAGTCTGCGTGTGATCGGCTGTGTCGCATTCATCGTTACAAAGCGGCTGTGAAAAACTATACGAGTACATAAATGATTCAAACTACCATTCCGAGACATTCTGGTTCATTCGCATTATTGTTTTTTCTGCTGTCCGGTTCGTACATGTACGGCTGAATACCGGTCCTCTCACTCTCATGTTGAATGAAAAAATGCTTCTCCTCTCTGTTTATTTCCATATGCAAAGCAGAGATGTCTAGGCTCCGCCCCCTTCTCGATTCTGGCGGGAAGTTGCAGCTCATTTTCATGTAAGGGAACATACCCCTGAAACAGCACTTTTTAAACCCGCCCCAAAAATGACACTTTTCAACACGTTATAATAAACGATCTGTAGGGTATTTTGAGCTGAAACTTCACAGGCACATTCAGGAGAGCCTTAAGATTAATATTACATCTTGTAATATCGTGTGTGTGTGTGTGTGTGCACTTGGATGGGTTAAATGCAGAGCACAAATTTCGAGTATGGGTCACCATACTTGGCCACAGGTCACTTCACTTAGAAAGGGGCATAATAGGTGCCCTTTCATTTTGGGGGGCCCATCTTAAAATGAGGGGGCCACTCTATATTAAAGGGATAGTTCACCCAAAAATGAAAATCGCCCCATAATTTACTCCCTCAAGCCATCCTAGGTGTATATGACATTCTTCTTTCAGATGAATACAATCGGAGTTACACTACCGCTCAAAAGTTTGAGATCAGTAAGACTTGTAATGTTTTTAATGAAGTCTCTTCTGCTCATCTGAATTTATTTGATCAAAAATACAGAAAAAAACTGTAATCTTGCAAAATGTTATTACAATATAAAATAATGGTTTCTATTTTAATATCCTTTAAAATATAATTTATTTCTGTGATGCAAAGCTGAATTTCCATCATCATTACTCCAGTATAAAGTGTCTCATGATCTTCAGAAATCATTATTATTAAAATTATCAATGTTGTACTGCCAAATATTTTTTTGGAAACTGCGATACTTTTTTCAGGATTCTTTGATGAATAAAAAGATAAAAAGAACAGCATTTATTCAAAATATAAATCTTTTCTAACAATATAAATCTTTGCTATCACTTCTTATCAATTTAACAATTTAACAGACGTTTGCAGACTGTTATAAAAAGAAGAGGGGATGCCACACAGTGGTAAAGATGGCCTTGTCCCAACTTTTCTGAGATGTGTTGATGCCATGAAATTTAAAATCAACTTATTTTTTCCCTTAAAATGGTACATTTTCTCAGTTTAAACATTTGATATGTCTTCCACATTGCATTCTGTTTTTATTCACAATTTGTACAGTGTCCCAACTTTTTTGGAATCGGGTTTGTATATTTTTAGAAAAGATTTCTATTTTAAATAAACGCTCTTTTTATTCATCAGAGAATCCTGAAAAAAGTATCACAGTTTCCAAAAAAATATTTGGTTGATAATTCTAATAATAAATCAGCATATTAGAATGATTTCTGAAGAGAGATGTGTTGATGCCATGAAATTTAAAATCAACTTATTTTTTCCCTTAAAATGGTACATTTTCTCAGTTTAAACATTTGATATGTCTTCCACATTGCATTCTGTTTTTATTCACAATTTGTACAGTGTCCCAACTTTTTTGGAATCAGGTTTGTATCTATTTTAAATAAACGCTCTTCTTTTTATTCATCAGAGAATCCTGAAAAAAGTATCACAGTTTCCAAAAAAATATTTGGTTGATAATTCTAATAATAAATCAGCATATTAGAATGATTTCTGAAGACTGGAGTAATGATGCTGGAAATTCAGCTGCGCATCACAGAAATACATTAGATTTTAGTGTTTATTAAAATAGAAAAATGTTATTTTACATAATATTTCACAATATTAGATTTTTCCTGTATTTTTGATCAAATAAATGCAGCCTTGATGAGCAGAAGAAACACTTTTAAAAACATAAATCATTCTAATGCCAAACTAATGAGTGTATATATGAGTAGTGAACACACACACACCGTTGCTCAAGGGTCTCACTTCAGTCGTGGTGTTGAGAGTGGAAGACAGCGCTGGTCATTCACTCCCCCAACAACAATACTGAGACTCGAACCCCTGACCTTTGAGATACAAGTCCGACTCTCAAACCAACAGGCCACAACTATGTACGCTGCTTTTTCATATTTTAATATCTAAGCAGAAACACTAAACTGTTATTGTGAGAGCGGCTGGGGCTGGAATAGTCTGTGAGCTTCCTAAACACCAATCTTATTCTGTATTCATGTGAAGATGAATCTGTCCAGCAGAAGGCAGCAGATGATTTAATCAGAGTCAGACGGGCCTCCATCACGTCACACAAACACACGACCAGACTCAAATCCTCACTAAATCCGCCGAGTATTCACAGTTCTGTTTATATACGTGATAGAAATCATTCCTGGCATAAAAGTGATTGATTTTTGATTGATTCGGCCTGCTATGAAAGTGCTTGTCACTGTAAATAACCCAACTCTGTGTGAAAAGAAAATATTACATTTTTTTAAGAAATCTGTTTTTTTTTTATTTCCTAGACTCGCTTAAATGAAAGAATTGCTCACAATAAGATCAGAAACATGAATTCAGAGACCAAAGGAGTTAAACTTGATTTCATGTTGATTTAAAGCACAAATATTCAACTGCAGTGTGTTTGCGGTCCATAAAACATCATTCACAAACAATGAAAGATTTTATGATGTTTTATAAAGTTTTTAAACAAATGTACACAATGATTATATACTGTATGCATTGTAAAATGTGCTCATTTTCTAGACTTTTATACTTGCTTTCAGATGCTGAACCTGAAGCATTAGATCAATATTCATCGAAATCAATTTCTGCTCTGTAAGGCACGTGTGTAAAAGACGGTATTTTCACATTAATAAACAAACAGCTTCACCTGAGAGTCTCAAATACAGCAGAATTCATATTTCATAATCCGGACCATCTTTGGCTCGCATGTTCTCTTTGGTTATTTTCTATATTTTCCTTTAATAAACACTTAAATCAGTTGGATTCGGTCTGATTTATCGCTCATAATCATCTCAGGGGTTTATAATACTGTCAGTTCACTAAGGGTCTCTTGGATTTTCTTGGTGCATGTCCCAGAATCATTTGCGTCAGGATTCATGGTCCTCTGTGTTTGACCGTTTCACGTCAGCGAAGCAGATTTTCCCTGAAGCTTATAATGATTCATAACGAGCGACTGGCGTCATACACGCGCTCTGCATATGGAGTATGAGTTCATAGCTAAATAAACATCACCTGTACTGAATGCATGCATGTATTTGGCGTGTTTAGTTGTTCCTGTAAAGTGCAAATGTCACACGTCTGTCTGAAGACAGGGGTCCGGGCTCGGATCTACTTCTCGTCGTTCCCAGAATCCTGTGCGCTCTTGTCGTCGGAGCTGACGGACGAGATCACGGCGCTGCTGATTTCACTGATTCGCTCCACGATGCACTGCGCCGTCAGACGCGCCTCAGGGTCGTGATCCCAGCACTCCTCTATGCTGGAGCTCAGCAGCTGAACGCCCTGATGATGAAGATATGAAAACAGTGTAAAAATAGATAAATGATCAAAATAAGATTCGACTGAATACATAAATAATGATTCAAATAAATAAATGAATTGTTAAAATAAATAATAAAATTACATTAAAATAAATAATTAAAATAGATAATAAAAACAATCGAATAAAATAAAATAAATTATTAATAAAAATAAATAAAAATAAGATTAAACTAAATATATAAATGATTAAAATGAATAACAGAATGATTATAATAAATAAAAATAGATTTAAATGAATAAATAAAATAAATAATAAAAACAATAGATTTAAATAAATAATACAAGTTAGATTCAAATAATTAAACTGATTAATAAATAAATAAATAATACATCTACCAGTATAGTACTACAGTGAGTATATATATATATATATATATATATATATATATATATATATATATATATAT
>NW_015506002.1:93392-100892 GCF_001515645.1 Sinocyclocheilus grahami
TATATATATATATAATATTTGATTGAAATCAATAAAAATAGATTAAAATAAATTATAAAATTTAGATTGAAATAATACATAATATACAATACATCTACCAGTATAGTACTACAGTGAGTATAAAAATATATATAAATACAAAATATAATATTTGATTAAAATCAATAAAAATTTGATTAAAACAAATTATAAAATTTAGATTTAAATAATTAAGTAGATTAATAAATATTAAATCTGCCAGCACAGTACTATAATGAATAGATATTTTTGTTGATATTTTAACAAATATTTATTTTTGCTTTCATATTTATTTTAGTGAGTTTTATTAATTTTGTTTAATTATTATTATTATTTTTTTCATTTGTATTATTTTTGGTTGTTTTTAAATATGTCTATATAGTTGTAAGTTGTTTTAGTTATGTATTAGTTATATGCTAAACTAAATGAAAATGAGAAATGTTGCTTTGGATAAAATAAGTTTAATATTTATTTTTTATTTCAGTTAACATTTATTTTATTTCAAGTGAAACGTTTAAGTTTTAGTTTCAGTTAACTATAATGACCCTGCCGTAAATAAAAAAAAGTCTGAATATGAACAGCGTTGTCATTACAGAAGCACCAGAAGTTTCTTGGGGTCTGTGAATATTGTGTTTGATAATGAGGGGCTGTGGAGCGCTGGTTTAGTGAACTAGTTTGGGTAGTTACCGTGTGGTTACTCCAGCTGGCCGGTATCTCGGGTCTCAGTCGGTCTCTGATGACGTCGTCCTTCATGCTCTCCACACACAGATGATCCTTCAGCTTCCCGAACGGAGGCTCGTATTCCCGCACATCTGCACACACACACACACACACACACACCAGCCGTGAGTTTGACTGACAGCTCTGTGCTCAGAGGGGGCGGGGCATCACTGGAGAATGGCATTGTGGAAGTGCATCAGCAGGGTTTTAACCAGCCATTCACAACAAGCAAAACAAATCTGGTAGTTTCCTGTCGCAAATACTCTTGAATCTGAAAGACCCTTAAACAACAACAACAACAACAACAAAGCCACAGAGGAAGTGCACGGTGCAGGGACAGGAAGTGGGCTGTGTGACATGGCGCGTGTCACGGCTCATGACAGCGATGCTTCCTGTTTTTGACGCATGCATTTCCTGGGAACTTCAGAAGAAAGCTTGACTGATGCTTTTCAATAGTTATATATGTTAAAGACAAATACAAAAAAAACCCTGTTATTTTAATACAATTTATATGTATTACATATTTATTAAAATTATAACATTATGTAATATATATAAATATATATAAATATATATATATAATTACAACTATTTAAAATACACACACACACATAAAATAGAACACTATTTTATATTTTTACAATAAAATATTTTATTATATTTTTATGTAATTATTTCTAATAATTAATCAAATGTACATAAGTTATATTATATCATATAAATGTCATATATAATATACATGTAACATAATTATGTACATATATAAATATCTATAAAATATAATATTTAATGCATTTGTTCAATATAATATATATCTGATTTATATAATTATTATTTTTATATTTAATATATACAACTAATATATATACACAATTAATATATATATATATATATATATTTTTTTTTTAGGTATTAACTTTATATTCAACTATATCTATCTTTTACATATTTATAATTAAATATAAATATATTATTAAAGATATTTTAAAGATTATTTTAAGATTGAATATATAAATAGAAATGTTATTAAATAGAATAATCAGTATTTAAATGTTATAGTGTATTTTATAATAAATGTTTGATGTAATTATTATATATATATATATATATATATATATGTAATATATTTTACATTAAAATATAATATTTAATGCTGTTTATGTATAATATAATTTTATGTTTAATATACATAATTAACATATTTTTGGGTATTTATCTTTATTTTTAATTATACATATTTTTTTATATATTTGTACTTAAATCAGACTGGGGAAGGGGTGTTTATTTTTGAAGATTTATGCATCATTTCTATGGCAAATTCTCTGCTGTAGTCTGTGGATTGGGATCAGGTGAGATGGACGGAGATTTGTCGTTCAGTGTGTGTGTGTGTGTGTGTGTGTGTGTGTGTGTGTGTGACAGTGAGTTATACAGAGCTAAAAACTAATTCTGCCTAAATATTGCTTTTAATGAAATGCTATCATTTTCATTTTTTTCCAGACTCTGAGAAAACATAAGCATTTGCGCTGCACTTTCAGATCAGTGTTGCACTTCCTCTTTAAATATAATGCTTTAATTCTTCTGACATCAACATCATCATCATCATTATTTTTGAGCACGTGGTTCAAACAGACGTCACTTTCTCTTTCAGTCTTTGATGCTATTTTATTATTTTTACACTTACACTGACCTCATCACGCTCAATAATTGTTATAACTAACCGTGAACCATCACTGTTATAAGGAAAACAATCATAGTGATTCATTTAAAAAACAAACAAACTATGGCATAAAACCAAACACTGATTGTAATTCATGTGTAATCTGTGTTGCATCTGCTAATTATTATTATTTTTTATTAGAAATTAATTAGCACTAACATTCTTAAAACACAGACATTTTAATAAAGAAATGCAATGAATTACTAATACTATATAAACAAACAAATAATTAATTAATTATATATATATATATATATATATATATATATATAAATTAGTTTTTATGATTATAATTATATTTTAATATATACAGTATTTGCACATTATTTATATCTAATTTGTTATGATTTTTTTTTCAAAATGCAATGGATTAGTATTATTAAATAAATAATATATAAACAATTACATTTAAAAAAATTTTTTTTTAACTGTATACATGTAAGCATCATTTTATATATAATTTACGATGATTATAATTCTATAATAATACTACTACATACTATCTATAAAGTTTTATGATTTCAAAAATATAGTAATTACATGTTGAATATATAAATTAAATAATTTCAATTATAATTATACATTCTAATTTCTATTGATTTATTGAAACACTGAGGTGTATTAGCATAATTCTTTGGGGCTGAGGTGGGACGATGTTTTCTTGAAAGAACAAAATTCCTGAAATGTTCCTGAAGATACCGCAGGGTTTCTAGCACTACACTCATTAGCTTACAGTCTCACCTGTCCGCTGTTGGCCAGTTCTTCAGGAGACATGGAGTTATCGAGTCTCAGACTGAGACCGAAGTCGCACAGGCAGCAGCTGAGGTCTGCTTTCACCAGGACGTTCACGCTCTTCAGGTCGCGGTGCACGATGGGCGCCTTGGTGCGTCCGCACGGCGTCCGGTCGCCGTGGAGATGAGCCACGCCCCTCGCCAGAGACCCGCCCAACCGGCACAGCTCGTCCCAGCCAATCACGTGCTGCGTCAGGAACTCCTGCAGGTTCCCTCGCTCGTGATAGGCTGTTATCAACCAATAGCATCGCTCGGCCTTCCGGTCCTCGGCGGTCAGAAACTGCAGCACGTTTTCGTGCCGAAGCTCTGCGTCGGAGAAAATCTCCCACTCGGTTTTCCACGAGGCGTATTCGTCGTACGGGAATATCTTCACCGCGACCGTCTGGAAGGATTCGTCCGTCGCTCCCTGCTTGAGTTTGGCTCTGTAGACTTCAGCGAAGCGGCCTTTCCCTACAATAACGTCCAGCTGGATCGGGAGCAGCTCGGTGTTGTGGTTCAAGCTGTTGGCGTTGGCCGAGCTGCTGTCGGATCGGTCGTCGACGCTCATGATAATCGCACAGGTCTCGCTGTCGATGCCTTTGGTCTTGGGCACTTTGAGGTTCTGCTGGCGAAACACGTGATGGCAGTAGAAGGCCGAGAGGAGAACGACGACAGCGATCAGTCCAGGAAGCAGACTGACCAACAGCACCGGCGGGAGACTCTTCTTACAGTCTCCTGGAGGAGCTGACACTGCACAGGAACACAAGAGGAAGATGACTACCTACCTCGGGTTATTATCGCTAACTAACAACCATTAGATGTTGAATGAAATGAAGTTGAAATAAAATATAAATATTAGATGAAATACTCAAATAAAGGAACATTATGAATGTCGCCTAGGCAAATAACTAAAATACGTTTAAGCTGAAGCACTTAAATTACTAACTTGAAAAAAAACTAAAAGCGAAATAAATAAAAATAAATAAACCTAAATAGTAATACACAAAAATCCTAATAAAAAGCACAACTAGTAATTAAAATGAAAACATACAAATAAAAGGTCATTCAAAATATTAATACAAATTATATGAGTATACAAATAATAGTTATTTATTTCAGAGGAAAATTCTCTTTAAAAATATTTATGTCATTGAACAATTTGTTTAAGCTGTCATAATTATGGACATGGTTAGGTGGCATAATTAATGTGTCATTAATAAAAACAAAGCTGTGATGGATGCTGTTACATAATATGTAAAAAAAATATTTTTGAAAATTATTTTAAATACACGGTTTTTAAAATATATGTTTGAATACTTGTATTTTATTTTATATAATTATATCATTTAAAATGAAAATGATTCTAAATTGTATCTATATATATATACAGTGCTGCTTGAAAGTTTGTGAACCCTTTAGAATATATAATATTTTTGTCTAATTTGTTTGTTTGGGTTCTCTGTTTATTTTCAGGACTTATGTTTTGAGTCTAAAGATTCTAAAATTCTAAAGTGTTCACAAACTTTCAAGCAGCACTGTATGTATATATATTGAGTCAAAAGATGATTATTTAGCATTTGGACAATGTCACAAATTTGCTTATTTGATGAGTGACTTAGTGCTGAATCTTAAAGGGGTCCTATTATGCTCTTTTACGAAGTCTTGATTTTGTTTTTCATCAAGGACACAATAAACTGATCACTGAGATGGTAAAGACATTCATGTTTTTACAAAAGATTTCTATTTCAAATAAATGCTGTTCGTTAGAACTTTCTATTCATCAAAGAACACATTCAATAATTTGTTTTCAGTATAACATGTTAAAAATATTTCACTCAACTCAAAACTGCTGCTTCTGTCTCTTTTTCTTGACAAGAATTGCATTTATTTAGACGCAGAACGTCTTTACGACCACATCAAACGGGAGACCTTCATATGCACACTTTCATATGCACACTGCAACTTATAAGCTACAGGTGACGAGGAGCTTCAGTAGAATAACAGTGAACTGCAGTCAGGCCATATGTCAGTAAAAACCAATTTTCCTGTCCTATCAGCCGTTATACTGTGCTCGTAGCACGTGCTCTTCAATTGCACACACAAATGCAATGGCGTGCTGTAATATATTAAAGCACTGTATCATATTAAAGTGCAAATGAAACTACAAGCATGCAATGTCATAGTTATGTCATCAGTTAAGTCATGAAGTTACCAAAAAGGCGATTAAAAGCTGCCTTAAAACTGTGCATGTTTGTAAGTATTTGTTATATATGATTCAGATTTAAGAACACGTCTCTGAAATGCAGTGGTTTTCCAAACTGTCCCGGAGCAGCAGCACTGTCTCCCTCATCTCACACACCCGATTCAACTCCTCAGCTCATTACAGAGACTATAAGAGCTGCAGTGGGTCAGAAAAGGTAAAGAGTTATGAGAAACTACAATGCGTGTCAGATCCGCGTCATGTTCAGCAGCAGCAGCTCTTAAAGCAGCCGAAATAACCTCATAACAGCTGCTGTGATGTCTGCTCATCAAACAACAAAAGAAAAAGAGGAAATCGATCACTTTTGTAGCTTTTAGGATTCATCTTTATTTAAATTAGAATTTAGTGTTTGATAACTTTATTCAATTTCTGTATAATTCCTACTTGCTGAAGGGCACAGGTAAATATGACATTTATTATAATGGGTTTACGTGAAGTCTGTGCAATGTGAATTTTTGAAGTCTAATACATGTTAAAATTGATTGCTCTAAATTATACTGTAATATTGAAAGGCTATAGTCAATGATTTAATATTACAAAAAAGAAAACCATTTCCTAGAGACATCAGTAGTATTGGTATCAGTGATACTCACCTTCAGACATAAAAAAGATGCCATTAAACAAATATTAAAAATATACTGTGTTTATGTTGTTTCTTCATAAATTTCAAGACTGAATGTGAAATCATTGCAATATAAAAGTATATTTTAAAACTTAGTTTTAACATTAAAGTTTAACATTAAATATGTCAATTTAAAAAGAGAAAAATAGAAGAAAAAAAAACTTCTTTAAACGCTTTCTATGTGACAGAAAGCATTTAAAGAAGTGTTTTTTTTTCTTGATCATTCTAACTGTGCGTTTTCACTCTCAGAGTTGAAACTGGAACTATTTCCGGTCAGGCCATATGTCAGTAAAAACCAATTTTCCTGTCCTATCAGCCGTTATACTGTGCTCGTAGCACGTGCTCTTCAATTGCACACACAAATGCAATGGCGTGCTGTAATATATTAAAGCACTGTATCATATTAAAGTGCAAATGAAACTACAAGCATGCAATGTCATAGTTATGTCATCAGTTAAGTCATGAAGTTACCAAAAAGGCGATTAAAAGCTGCCTTAAAACTGTGCATGTTTGTAAGTATTTGTTATATATGATTCAGATTTAAGAACACGTCTCTGAAATGCAGTGGTTTTCCAAACTGTCCCGGAGCAGCAGCACTGTCTCCCTCATCTCACACACCCGATTCAACTCCTCAGCTCATTACAGAGACTATAAGAGCTGCAGTGGGTCAGAAAAGGTAAAGAGTTATGAGAAACTACAATGCGTGTCAGATCCGCGTCATGTTCAGCAGCAGCAGCTCTTAAAGCAGCCGAAATAACCTCATAACAGCTGCTGTGATGTCTGTTCATCAAACAACAAAAGAAAAAGAGGAAATCGATCACTTTTGTAGCTTTTAAGATTCATCTTTATTTAAATTAGAATTTAGTGTTTGATAACTTTATTCAATTTCTGTATAATTCCTACTTGCTGAAGGGCACAGGTAAATATGACATTTATTATAATGGGTTTACGTGAAGTCTGTGCAATGTGAATTTTTGAAGTCTAATACATGTTAAAATTGATTGCTCTAAATTATACTGTAATATTGAAAGGCTATAGTCAATGATTTAATATTACAAAAAAGAAAACCATTTCCTAGAGACATCAGTAGTATTGGTATCAGTGATACTCACCTTCAGACATAAAAAAGATGCCATTAAACAAATATTAAAAATATACTGTGTTTATGTTGTTTCTTCATAAATTTCAAGATTGAATGTGAAATCATTGCAATATAAAAGTATATTTTAAAACTTAGTTTTAACATTAAAGTTTAACATTAAATATGTCAATTTAAAAAGAGAAAAATAGAAGAAAAAAAAACTTCTTTAAACGCTTTCTATGTGACAGAAAGCATTTAAAGAAGTGTTTTTTTTTCTTGATCATTCTAACTGTGCGTTTTCACTCTCAGAGT
>NW_015506002.1:105892-108773 GCF_001515645.1 Sinocyclocheilus grahami
ATAACTCTTCCTCCAGTGAAAAAGTCTCTCCTGTTGTCTCTCACATCAAAATCCAGCCACATATTTATTTAGAGCTGTTTAAACGCTGCTTGATCTGTGCAGATTTCTCTCTGACCTTTTAAGTAAAGGAAGTGTTATTATTATAGATTATGGACTCATGTTTTAGTTACAAACGTCTTAATGCTGGATGCGTTTCAGCTTTTGTCTTCTCCAGATGTTAACTGATGGACTGGAGTGCTGTGATGTTTTTAGCAGCTGATCCAAATCTGATGAAGAAACAAACTCATCTACATCTCGGATGATCTCAGAGTAAATCTTCAGCTAAGGTTCATTTTTAGGTGAACTCTTGCTTTAAGTGAAGAATGCTGCATCACGTCTGAGAGCGTGTTGGAACAGACCCCAGCGCAGCTGCATGATTCATGTTCACGAGTGCATCATACCAGACGGCGGCGCAGACGTCATCTGGACTCGGGCAGGCCTTTGATACGCTGCAGTTCGCGATGCACTGATACGACTTGCAGCTCGCCGGCTGAGGGTCACATGACTTACACACACTGTGTGGATTGGCTGTGTGAAGCAGAGCTGATGCACCTGAGAGACAAACAGAGGCAAGATCAGAACAGTATTTAGATACTATTATAGCTTTTATAAAAAAAATATTGATATGCTATTTTTTTAATTGTAGTTAAAGTTCTAGTAATTTTATAATTTCATTAAATGTCTATATAATTTTTTGTAATAATTTTAAGAAAAAATGTAGCTGGAATTATTTTTTAAATATTTTATTTCAGTTAATGTTTTCATTTTAAGTTACATTTTTTCCTGTTTTATTTTTAATTAACTATAATAACCCTGGATCAGACAAAAGTGTTGCATATTTATGTAGTTATTTAATGGATGGTTGATATTCAAAGTGATTTGTCAAAAACTGACTTCATAAATCCACTGAAAATCACCAAAACGCCAGCTGATTCATAGACATTCTGCAAACTGCAAAGCGATGTTAGTTTAGACCCCAAACACGTGTTAATTAAAAAAAAAAAAAAAAAAACATTTTCTACAGCAACAAGCATTTGATGACGTCTCAACATTCGGCTAGACGTTGCTTCAGTATCTGCGTCTGCCAGGAAAATAAACGCAAACACATGCTGCATCACTGTTAGCTGCGGTAAATGGACACAGAGCTTTGAGAAATGAGATATTTGGATCTTCAGGACCTCTTAAATGCAACCGCAGGTTTATGTTGTTACACGCTAAACCTGAGAAACATCTGTGTGGATGTACACTATGTGTTACTTTAGTGATGGACTGTGAGGACGAAACACCTGCAACCTCATTTAAGATGAATTGCTTTTTATTTGATCTAAATACAAATCTACTACAAGTTGCATTAAATTAATAAATGCCTCTGTATTTTTTTTCTAAATAGGCCTATATATATATACTATTATTAGCATTATGTTTTAATACAATTCATATTATTATTATTATTATTTTATTATAATTGTGACATATCATCAGGGTAAATAGTTTTGATTTGATTATGCATTGTATATGAGTTTATATTAATATTTTGAATGTTTTTATTTTTATACTTTCAGATTTCTTTTTTTTTGTAGCATTTGCTGGTGTTTTTGTCATTTCTATAGTTTTTTTCTATAGTTTTATTTCATTTTTAGTTTTAGTTATTTTAGTACATCAAGTTAAACTAAATGAACACGATTTATTTCATTAATTTATTATTTATTATACAATTTATACAATAATAAATAGAATTTATTATTTATTTGTTTTCATTTCAGTCAACGTTTATTTCAAATAATGATTTTGGTTACACTTTATTTTAAGGTGTCCTTGTTACAGAATAATTATACATTTAAGTACTGAGTAATATTAATTAACTACATGTACTTACTATATGGTTAGGGTTTGGCTTAGGGTTACTTGCATGTAATTATGCATAATTGATTGTTATTATAATAATAGTAAGTACATGCAACGTATAACAAGGACACCTTAAAATAAAGTGTTACTGATTTTTTTTATGGCTTTAATTTTAGTTAATTATAATAGTGGAGACTGGTGATGGTTGTAGCACGGGTCAATTGTAACGCTTCAATTTCTCCAATCAGGGACACGTTACAAATCCCCTGATTCACTTCACTCATGCTTAGTTTAGTCCTTATTTCACACGTGATGAAGACGATCCCTGGGGCAGACAGCCGATTTTAGAGGGAAAAACTCATTTTGATGTAACTACAGTAACCTTTTTTACTTATTTACTTTTGTGATGGCAGTCCTTGCGTTGTAGTTCTCATCAAAGTCTGTAGATATTTCTTAATGCAAGTTTTAGTGCTAATGTTTTGGTTGTTAGCTATGGTGAGCTATGTCTACAAGACTCGGGGTTAGCTGTAACATCAATGAAACATTTTGCAGCTTACCCCAAGCTAATTTTAGTTGTATTGGTATGTTTTCTTTGAATTTCAGTAAGAGAAAGACAAACCGAGTGATGTCTCTCGGCACTTTGAATTATAAGTAACAAACATGCTCACACACACACACACTCTCTCTCTCTCGCACACACACACACACACACACACACTCTCTCTCTCTCGCACACACACACACACACACACACACTCTCTCTCTCTCGCACACACACACACACACACACACACTCTCTCTCTCTCGCACACACACACACACACACACACACTCTCTCTCTCTCGCACACACACACACACACACACACACTCTCTCTCTCTCACACACACACTCACAAACACACACACACACACATTCACACTCACAAACAAACACACACTCACACACACAAACACACACACACACTCTCTCTCTCACTCACACACACACACACACA
>NW_015506002.1:109457-133467 GCF_001515645.1 Sinocyclocheilus grahami
CTCTCTCTCTCTCACACACACACACACACACACACACACTAATTATGTTGAAAAGTCAGTGTTTTTTGTCATAATCCTCATAATGTTACATTTCACCCTGGGGGATATTACATTGTAACATGTGAATTGTAACATTTCACTCCTCATGTTAGAAACTAAACCATGAATTTTCTGTTTGTGCTGCAAATATAACAGCTGCGTCATGTAACAGCAGACACTTGTAACTAGTTTGTATCACATTTTAAACGCACTGGCTTAAAAAAAAACTCCATGATACAGATAGAAATGTCAAAAATGTTACAACCGGTCTCCCCCTATTTACCCTTACTTTATCATGACACCACCACAGCAGTTACTAGTTAAACTGTGGTAAATATTTGACAAAACACAACAAAACACTGCCATGATTTTAAAGCACGAGTAAATAAAACAATGACAAAATTGGATTCGTTTCAAACAAACACACACACACACACACGCACGCACGAGGAAACGTGTGTCAGACTCGTGCTGTCCGACAGTGAAAGAGGAGCTAATAATTAATCTATTTACACCCCATAAACACTGAGTTCGCGCTCGCGCTCACCGATCATAACTGCGTCAGCGTCAAATCTCTCACACACACACACACACACACACACACACACACACACTAATTATGTTGAAAAGTCAGTGTTTTTTGTCATAATCCTCATAATGTTACATTTCACCCTGGGGGATATTACATTGTAACATTTCACTCCTCATGTTAGAAACTAAACCATGAATTTTCTGTTTGTGCTGCAAATATAACAGCTGCGTCATGTAACAGCAGACACTTGTAACTAGTTTGTATCACATTTTAAACGCACTGGCTTAAAAAAAAACTCCATGATACAGATAGAAATGTCAAAAATGTTACAACCGGTCTCCCCCTATTTACCCTTACTTTATCATGACACCACCACAGCAGTTACTAGTTAAACTGTGGTAAATATTTGACAAAACACAACAAAACACTGCCATGATTTTAAAGCACGAGTAAATAAAACAATGACAAAATTGGATTCGTTTCAAACAAACACACACACACACACGCACGCACGAGGAAACGTGTGTCAGACTCGTGCTGTCCGACAGTGAAAGAGGAGCTAATAATTAATCTATTTACACCCCATAAACACTGAGTTCGCGCTCGCGCTCACCGATCATAACTGCGTCAGCGTCAAAGCGTCGCGTCGCGTCGCGTCGCGTCACAGTAACGAGACTGAAGCGGAAACTCACCAGACATCAGACACACGAGAAGAACCGATCCAAAAGCGACACGCTCCATTACCCGCTCCATCGCGTTTGACCCCCGGATCGATGCTCTTATATCGGCTCGCGTCTCATTCTCCTCCCTCATCTGAGAGCAAGCGCGCGGTGATGGCCGTGAGTCACAGATGAGATAGAGCTCTGCCTCTGAGGGAGGAGGAAGCGCCTCTTTTCCTGCTTTACTCTCTCAAAACCGCTACTGCTGCCACTGTGTCAGTACATACTGAGCTCACTCACTAGCAGAGGCGGACAGAGTACTCAACTCCATTACTTGAGTGAAAGTACAGATACTGCTGGTCAAATATTACTCCATTACAAGTAAAAGTTGTAAAGACAGATTTTTACTTAAGTAAAAGTACAGACGTACTTGCTTTTAAAAGTACTTAAGTACCATTTGTGTTTTATTAGGAGACACACAACAGTTCTTCTGTGGCTTTATAGGTAATATTTTCACGTACCACAATTTAGCAAAGTCGGACAATATTGTGTCTAATATATACCACAATATTAATTTCTTATTATTGAATTGTTGTAAATAAATATCACATTTGGAACTAGTCAGTGTTCAAAATATGCTTGGAAATCACTTCAAGTAGCCCTACAAGAGTGATCACTGATAAACTGTCTGAAAAAAAGACAGTTTTTAGAGAAGAAAGAAAATCACCCACTGACTTTCAAAGCTGCTTACGACTTTCTACTTCGAGGACCTTCATAGAAATGTAGTGGAGTGAAAAGTACAATATTTGTTTTTCAAAAGTAGTGAAGTTAAAGTCATAAGTTCCCAGAAAAAATAATACTCAAGTAAAGTACAGATACTCAAAAAGTGTACTTAAGTACAATACTCAAGTAAATGTACTTAGTTACTGTCCGCCTCTGCTCACTAGACAACACCTTAGGGCAGCTCTAAAGCTGCTGCGCACCACATAGACAGCATTATGGGCATCACATACTGGTTTGCCTACATAGACAACATTTCTGAGCATTCTAGTCTCAAAACCTATAGAAAACATTGTTAGGCGTCAGTCTCAAAACCTGTTGAGTTTCCTATAGACTGCATTTCTGGGCAAAACCTAGAGTTTCCTACATATGTAATATTTTAGGTGTCACAATCTCAAAACCTATTGAGTGTCCTACATACACAGCTTTTTTTAGGCATCATAGTCTCAAAACAGAGAGCTGCCTACATAGACAGCATTTCTGAGCATTCTTAAAGCCTGAGGTGCCTACATAGGAATACATTTTAGGCATCAGTCTCAAAACCTATTGAGTTTCCTACATAGACAGCATTATGGGCATCATATTCTGAGTTGCCTACATTGACAACATTTTAAGGCATCTCAAGTGAGTTTCCTATAAACACGGTCATCTGTCTCATATTCTCAAAACCTAGATAAACAACTTTTCTGGGCGTCGTAGTCTCAAAACCTAGATATTTTCCTACATAGACAGCATTTCTGAGCATTCTAGTCTCAAAACCTAATGAGGTGCCTACATAGACTGCATTTCTGGGCAAAACCTAGAGAGTTTCCTACATATATAATATGCTAGGTGTCATACTCTCATTGAGCTTCCTACATAGACAGTTTTTTTTAGGCATCAGTCTCAAAACAGAGAGCTGCCTACATAGACAGCATTTCTGAGCATTCTTAAAACCTGAGGTGCCTACATAGAAAAACATTTTAGGCATCAGTCTCAAAACCTATTGAGTTTCCTACATAGACAGCATTATGGGCATCATATTCTGAGTTGCCTACATAGACAACATTTTAAGGCATCTCAAGTGAGTTTCCTATAAACACAACATATATTCTCAAAACCTAGATAAACAACATTTCTGGGTGTCAGTCTCAAGAGTTTCCCCACGCATATGCAGCATTTTAGGCAACATAATCTCAAAACATATGAGTTTACAACTTAAATAGCATTTCTTGGCATCATAGTCTCAAAACCTAGTGTATTGCCTACATAGACAGCATATTATCTTTAAGCTGATGTCCGAAGCTGCTAAGCACCCTAAATAGACAGATTTTTTAGCAAGATAGGCAGTGAGTTTCCTACATAAACAACATTTCTGAGCATTCTCGTCTCAAAACCTAGAGTTTCCTACATATATAATATTTTAGGAATCATAGTCTCAAAACATAGAGAGCTGCCTACATAGACAGCATTTCTGAGCATTCTAGTCTCAAAACCTATAGAAAACATTGTTAGGCGTCAGTCTCAAAACCTGTTGAGTTTCCTATAGACTGCATTTCTGGGCAAAACCTAGAGTTTCGTACATATGTAATATTTTAGGTGTCATACTCTCAAAACCTATTGAGTGTCCTACATACACAGCTTTTTTTAGGCATCATAGTCTCAAAACAGAGAGCTGCCTACATAGACAGCATTTCTGAGCATTCTTAAAGCCTGAGGTGCCTACATAGGAATACATTTTAGGCATCAGTCTCAAAACCTATTGAGTTTCCTACATAGACAGCATTTCTGAGCATTCTAGTCTCAAAACCTAGTGAGTTGAGAAACATTTTAGGGAAAATAGTCTCAAACCCTATTGATTTGTCTACATAGACAGCATTTCTTTGCTTCTCAAAACCTAGTGAATTGCCTATGTTTTTTAGGCATTATAGTCTCAAAGCCTAATGAGTTTCCTACTCAGACTGCATTTTTGGCATCATACTGTAGTCTCAAAACTTAGAGAGTTTCCTGCATAGACAGCATTGCTGGGAATCATCGTTTCTAAACTGAGAGTTGCCTACATACTGTATATAACATTTTAGGCACCATAATCTTAAACTGCCTACACAGACTGCATTTTTAGGCATCATCGTCAAAAAATCTACAAAGACAGACTTTTGGCACATGTCCTATAACCTAAAGAGCTGTTTACCTAGACATCATTTTTTTGGCATCTCTAAAACTTATAAGAACCCTACATAGATAGCATTTCTGGGCATCAGTGTCTCAAAACCTAGTGAGTTGCCTACACAGACAGCATTTTTAGGCACCTATAACCTAATGAGCAGTCATAGACATAAGTTTCAGGCATTTTAAAACTTAGCAAGCTGCCTACATAGACAGCATTTTGTAGACATTTGCTCTCAAAAGTTACCAATATACCTGTTTAGGCTGCATTTTTGAACATGTGCCTCACATGGTGAGCTTCACGCCTACACTGCATTTTTGGCCATCTCAAAACCTTACAAACTGCTACAGTAGTAAGACATCAAAAGCATTCTGTGAGCCGCCTAACTAGACAGCATTTCTGCCCATCATAGGCACATAAAAATGTTTTTGAAGTGCAGTCAAAGTTTATAATCTCATTGTTTAGGCCAAAATATGCTGTCTGTTTAGGTGGCACAATAGGGTTTGAGACACAGACACAAGCATCTAAACAAGTCATGAGTGAGAAAAACAAAACAAGAAATGACACCAGTAGCAACAAATCTAGACCAAAGAAAGAAAACAGTGCAAAACAACCGATGCACATGAAGTAAAATTAAGATAAGTCTTGTTTTTGGAGAAATTTATCAATATTAAGACTTAAAATTAGAAAAATCTGCTAATGGGGTCAGAAAAATAAGCTTAATTCAAAGGGGAAACACGTTTATTAGCATGCATCACACTGTTTATCTCATGCAGTTCTGCATTCCAAGTGAATGCATTCAGGGTTAATTATCTAAAGACCATTAATTAAGACAAAAACTGATTAAGAAGGATTGTTGCAGTGTCAGAAATTACACGCCAGAAGTGCAAAGTTTGGGTGCCTGCCATGACAAGATGATCAAACTCCATTCCTGGAAATTAGTGCAATGATTGCGAAACATGTTTTATTCCATGGAAAGGGTCGATTAGGAGCCGGAGATTGGCGGATCATTTGGTCTAGACGACTGTCTGTCTCTTTACCACCTTTAACTGGAAGTGAAGCAGAAAAAAATGCAAATTTTTCTGCATCTGTTTCACATAGCTTGCGCTGGAGAAACAAATTCATGTCAACATAATAAATAACAGCGTCTAGAACATGATTAAACACAGCTGCTTTTGTTTATGAACTCACACTGGACTTTGAGTTATTTTGCTGAAGCTGCAGGTCTTTTAAACATAAATATATCAAAACTGCAGTTTCCTACATAGACAGCATTAGTGGGTGTCATATAGTCTTAAAACCTAGTGAGTTTCCTACATAGACAGCATTTTTAGGCATCAAAGTCTTAAAAACTACTGAGTTTCCTACATATATAACATTTTTAGCCATCATATTCTCAAAACTTAGTGGGTTTCCTACATAGGCAGCATTTCTGGGAATCATCGTTTTAAAACCTACTGAGTTGCCTATATAATATATAATATTTTTAGGCCTCACAGTCACGAAACCGGAGTTCCTTTTCAAGGGAACTTCGAACTGTGTCCTCTAGGGGTCGCTATGGGGAATGCCTCGTCGTGACCCGTGTCTGAACATACATTGAAAAAACACCAACAACACGTTGGCCGGCGACAGCCATGACGTCACTACCGGTGCGACTATAGTATAAATAGGCGCCGGGAGAACACATAATCCTCTTCTTCGTCTTCACTGACTGTTTTGTTTGAAGCGTGGATTTCCGTGGTAAGAGCGATCTCTATTCATTCATTATGGCGAGCACTAGCAAAGCGTTTAGAGGATGTGTGCATCCTGTCGTCGTTATTTGACACCTGATGACACACGCGATCTATGCGTTGTTTGTGTGGGCGAAGAGCACACACGCGATGTCCTCGAGGGGGCAATCGGCGTGCACTGCGAGCGTTTTCCAATGAAAAAGCTCCGCTCTCGTTTGTCTCTCTTTTCGAGGAAAGAGGAGCAGCCATCTGCTTCCCACGATTCAGGACCCGCCGCTGCTGAGGCACAGAGGAGAATGAGCTCATGGGGATCGCAGGTGGATCTGGCCGATGAGTTTAAAGAGGGGTTTTCCCTCTCGCGATCGTCGGCTGTGGACGAGAGTGAGCCGCTGGAGGATGATATTTCATTAACATCGTCTGATCCGGGGGCCGGTGCTCTGCTGGGTTCGGCCCAGTAAGAGCAGGAAATGTCTGAGGAGGGCGAAGAAGCTGAGGCTGAGCCTTCCCAATCCTCCTGCCCTGCGTATGATGGGCTTTTGGAAGTTATGGATTGCGCCACGGCGAGGCTTGACTTGCCATGGAAGCGGGCAAAGAAAGAGACGTCGCGAGGTCGTCTCGATGAGCGCTATCTTTCTGGCCATAACCCTCCAGCTCAGGTGAGCCTTCCTTTCTTCCATACAGAGATCGATAAGGAATGGAAGAGGCCGTTTTCCTCAAGCATCCATTGATTCCAGCATACGAGTTATGCCAACATCGAGGCGATGTGCGAAAACGGCTATGAGAAGATGCCCCATATAGAGAGACGCTGGCCAGCTATCTCTCTATGGGTGAGACGTCCTCTCTTAAGACTCCCTCCTTGCCATCTAAGCCCCTTCAGGATACATCTCGCTTGAATGGCAGGGTATACGCAGCAGCAGCAGGTCAGGCTGTTGCTTCATTGCACACGATGGCGGTGCTCCAGGCATATCAGGCTGACCTGCTGAAAGACCTGGATAAAGGCGAGGGCCTTTCTCCTGATGAGGTAGCTGAGTTGCGCCGCACCACGGATCTCGCTCTCCGTGCTACTAAGCAGGCCACCTCTGCTATGGGCAGGTCCATGGCGGCTATGGTAGTGACGGAGAGACATCTGTGGGTGAACCTGGCAGATATCGGGCAGGAAGAGAGGGACTTTCTTTCCGATGCTCTGGTTTCGCCTTCCGAACTTTTTGGTACCTCCGTTGAAACGGTGGTCGAGAAGTTCAGGGATGCGAAGGCACGCTCAGCGGCCTTCAAATCCTTAATTCCACGAAGGTTCAGGTCTGAGCCCGAAAAACCCAGGGGTCCTGTCCTGTCTCGATTTGAGGATCAGAGACGGGCGCAGAAGGCTAGTATCGCGGCTCGCGCTCCTCCCCCACCTGCGGGTAGGGGTAGGAGGAATCGCGGGTCAAAGGGAGGTAGGCAAGAGCTAAGGGATGTGATCCAGACAAGGCGTCAGTGCTTTCGTACGGATCAGAGTGATACTTGAGTATCTACTCATTTCATTCGGGAGTTTTACATCTGCCCTTATCTTTCCCTTCCTAATTCCCCTGTAACCACCATCTCTCCACCTGACCGAGGTTAGGTGGGAACTTCCTGCATTGCAGTCTCCTATGCTGGACCTATGATGTTTTGGTTGGTTCTATGGCTTCATAGTGACCACCTTGCTGATGGTCCAGACTAGAGGCTTCTTCGGGTCGCTTCTTGAACGGGGCTCCGGCGGTGGAACCATGGTGGGTGAGTATGATCCATTTCTAAATATATATATATATATATATATATATATATATATGCATGTATATTTATATATATACAGTATATATTATATATGTGTATTTAATGCACTGGTGGTTGTGTGTATAATCCATCTGCTAGCTTTCTTTGCAGTTTCCTGGATCATGCGGCCAGGTCACAGGCTTCTGCAGGAGACTTCTTGACCATCAGGCCCCCGGCATGGCACTGCAGAATTTCCTGGACGTCTGGGCTGGGCTTTTGCTTTCAGGCTGCCCTGTCTGGTACATTGTATCTAGGTCGCCAAGGGGCTTCCTGGTCACTAGGATATTCCCTCTTGCTGAGGCATCGAGCGGGAAGTATAGGTGGCATTTGCGAGAACCTTCTTGTGTAATGCTGTCTCAGGCAGTGCTCCCCTCGCCTTAGAGGGTTGTATTTGAGCTTGCCTCTCCCGTTTGGCTCAGTACTTTCGGGTATCTGTGAACAGATGCTTGGGAAGCTCTTAAATCCACATGAATTTTGAAATCCACATGGTAGTAAGTGTGCACACTGAACACTTTGTGCACGTTCTAAAATCCACATAGTGGTAAGTGGGCACGTTATACTTTGCGCACTTTTCTGAAATCCTGTATGGTAAGGGTTACTCGTTCTATCGATCGTGCTGCAGGTCGAGCCCCCTTTTGTTGAGAGCTGGGTGTTGTGCTCCCTCAGCTAAGGTAAATTACTGCTAGCCGTTCCAGCATTGGAACATGCTGTAGGTCTAGCCCCCTTCTCGGTTGAGAACTGGGTGTGTTGCTCCCTCAGCTAAGTAACTGTAACTAGTGGTTCCAGCAGTGGAACATGCTGTAGGTCGAGCCCCCTCTCGATTGAGAGCTGGGTGTTTGCTCCCTCAGCTAGAGATTTACTGCTAGCCACTCCAGCACTATACCTTAGATTGAATTGATGACCTCTCAAACATAGTGTTTTGGGATGCACCATTTCCATCTATGGGCTGCTCTTCAGAGTACCACGAGGGCCCCTTAGAATGATATTTTTAAATCCACGTTATGGTAAGTGCGCACGTGAAGTCTTTGTACACTTTCTAAAATCCACACTGTGGTCAGTTCGCACGCTAGTACCTTGCGTTCTTCTAAAATCCTGTATGGTAAGGGCTTCGCGCGGCAGCTTCGTGCCCTTTCTTGAGCTTAAGTTTTTTGGGGTATGTAGCCTAGGCCTTTGGCCGTAGGGGATAATGTCACTAACAGCCGTCTTAATGTCCCAGGGGTAACTCCCATGGCTATGGTAGAGTTAGTACTTAGTGCTCGCCCTGGTTTCTGGCATGCACTCCCCTCAGCATGGTGGGGTGGGTATACCGTTCCCCATAGCAACCCCTAGAGGACGCAGTTCGAAGTTCCCTTGAAAGAGAACGTCTCAGGTTACGTATGTAACCATGGTTCCCTGAGTAGGGAACGAGACACTGCATCCTCTAGGTTTCTTGCCATGCTTCGGACGCAAGTTTCAGACGAAGAAGTGGATGATGTGTTCTCCCGGCGCCTATTTATACTATAGTCACACCGGTAGTGACGTCATGGCTGTCGCCGGCCAATGTGTAGTTGGTGTTTTTTCAACGTATGCTTCAGACATGGGTCACGATGAGGCGTTCCCCATAGCGACCCCTAGAGGACGCAGTGTCTCGTTCCCTACTCAGGGAACCATGGTTACATACGTAACCTGAGACGTTTCCTACATATACAACATTTCTAGGCCTAACAGTCACAAAACCTATAGTGAATTTCCTACATAGACAGCATTTTTAGGCATCATAGTCTCAATACCTAGTGAGTTTCCTAAGTTTTTGGGCGTCATAGTCTCAAAACCTATAGAGTTGCCTTCATATATAAAGTTTTTAGGCATCACATTCTCAAAACCTAGTGAATATCCTACATAGACAGCATTTCTGGGCATCATATTCTCAAAAGTAAATCTCTAAATATAGCAAAACAGCAGTTTTATATAATTTTAATGCAATGATTATAAACTTCAGTTTAACTGCATTACAGTTAAAAGTTCAAAAGTTTAAAGTTCAGTGTTTGTCGTTCTGAATGATTCCTTTAAATCATGTGTCTTGAGGTGTTATTGAACTGATGCTTGTGTTTTCAGGTGCAAAGATGAAGTGCAGTAAATCTGTCGCTGTTTTTTTTTTTTTTTACTGTAAGAGGCTTCATTAGCTGTTATAAACGCATCGTCTGTCGTCTCCAGACATCTATAAATTACACTGACTGTCTGCAGACTGACCAAAGTTCCCTAAACGCTCTCTGAACAGCGAGATGTGTGCTTTATCACATCAGATCTTTGAAAGACATTCACAGACTGACTTGCCAATACTCAAACATTTTTTGCACACTGGTCTCTTATTGTAGTATGTACTGTAATATGAGTTTTTTCACATTATTGAAAAATGCTTTGGTAAATCACAGTTATGACACACCAAGTCATAACTGTGAGATTAAAAAGTAAAAAATTACATACTACTATTTTTGTAATAACCACAAAGCAATCTGAATCCTGACGACGGGGCGATTAGTAATGACCCAACCTGGCGTTAACATCTGTCAGATCAGCACAATCCTCCTGCCATGGTTCTACTTCCTAAATAAAGTGGTGCTGTGTGTTAATTGTGGTTGATGTTCAGACTGTCTGCCGTCCACATCAATCGTGAATCACTGGACGCTCAAAATAGTGTTAGAAACGACTCCAGACTATTTGTCACACATTAGTCCTGCATATGGCTCTCATTCACACCTCTGATAAAGACCACACGCATCGCAATGTGTTTTTCTACAACATCAACATATTATGCACAACTTATAAAACACGTCTTAAAAATAAAAAAATCAGTTCACTGGCTGTTTTCTGTCCAGTATCAGTTCATCATCATAATGAACAATGCAAATGTTCATAGCAATCATTTCAACTAATATAAGTTGCACTAACAACCAATCTGATGGTGTTTGATATATATGCTAAGTAGATGATTTAATGAGAAATGATGGAGAAATGAAGAGAAAAAGTTCCCTCTCACTCTCGTTTCTTGAATTGAATCACAACGAGATTCTCAATGACTGTAGATTAAATCTGTTTATGAATCAGGAGATCATTTCAGATCACATAATTTGTTTAAAACTCAATTCTTTCTTAATATTTGAGTATGTGAGTGTTTCCCCTCACAGACACTATTATAAAACATTTGATCAAATGTTCATGTGAATGTGTGCTGTGATAAATGTACCTGTAATGAGAGACAAATCTTCAAGCTCATGTAACATGTGACTGAAGTGTCTCTCTCTGCCTCTCTCTCTCCATCCTAAATTTCCTGTATTTTGACGTCTGCTGCCATGGAAACCATAACTGTAGTTATGGAATGTCTAGAACCAGTGAGAGAGAGAGAGAGAGAGAGAGTTAGACATGTTAGAACAAGTACCATGTTCAGATCTAAAGAAATACATAAGATAACCATAACACAAATTATGTTTTCACTGTATTTCACTGAATTAAAATAAAAATAAAAAAGTAAGCTAAAAAAAGAAAGAAAAGAAAAAAACACTAGGAAAAAATAAATAAAAAACAAACAAAAAAAATTTAAAAACTGAAAAAACATGTAACTTGACACAAAATAAACTTTTACTGAAATAAAACTTAAAAATCCTTAAATTAATTTTATTAGTTGCCATTTTTATTTATTTTATTAGTTGCTAGTTGCCAGGCAACATTTCTCATTTTAGTTTAACTGGATGTACTAAAATAACTAAAATGGAAATAAAAATTAATAAAAACGATGTATACATATTTTTTACTAACTAAAACTAATTACTAAAATTTTTAACTTAAAATGAAAACAGAAAGTACAAAAATAAAATAAAATTTAAAATACAAACCTGCATGTATCAGATGATTTTTATAGATTGGACAGCGTAACGTCTTTGTAATTCTTTCAACATGTCGTTCTGACAGCTGAGAGAAACAACAAATGATGAGAATTATTACAACAGAGGAAATGTTGTGCAACCATATTGAGAAATTTGACACACACAAATAATAATCCAGTTTCAATATCAGATCAGCTAAAAACAGATGTTTTACAGAAAACGGAGCAGGGTTTCCTCACTTCCCATAAATAAGAGACAGAGCTGCTTACATCATTTTAACACACACACACACACACACACACACACACACACACACATCTGGTTTCGTTTAAGTACATTAACAGTCAAAAGTCACCAAGGCTGCATTTACTTGATAAAAAATAATGTAAAATTGTGAAATATTATTGCAATTCAAAATAACTGTGTTCTATGTGAATATATATGTGATTACATGTTAAAATATAATTTATTTCTGTGATGAGCAGCTGAATTTTCAGCATCATTACTCCAGTCTTCAGCATCACATGATCTTCAGAAATCAGTATAATATGCTGATCTGCTGCTCAAGAAACATTTCTGATTATTATCAATGTTGAGAATAGTTGTGCTGCCCAATATTTTTGTGTAAACGGTGATAGACTTCCATTCAAAAGTTTACATTAATTCCTTTTCCACTCATCTGAGTGAACAGAGTGTCTCGTTACCTAAATCACACTGAACCGGCTTCATAATATCAGCATCAGGGAAGGATCCAGTTTCTCTCTCTGATCCTCGTACTGCTGAAACACACAGACAACATCAGGATCTGGATGAAGACACATCAATCATCAGCTAAAAAGTGTCAATCATCTACCAATAACACTGCCTCTTATATGACTAATGGAGAACTTTGTCATTATAATCAGTGGTGAACTGCAATAAATAGGTATTTCAAGAATGCAATAGTTCATTATTTAGGTCACATCATTTTAAGGTTCAATTCTTGCTATTAACAAACCATTAACTATGACTTTTGAATCAATAAACTTCTAATTTGCTGCTTATTAATAGTTAGTAAGGTAGTTGTTAAATTTAGGTGTTGGGTAGGATTAGGGCTGTAGAATATGGTCATGTAGAATAAATGTTTTAGAAGTACTAATAAACAGCCAATATGTTAATTTAGCAATTAAAATAAATAACATTTAGCAATTTACTCCTGGAGCAGTATTGAAATTCCCAAATCTCTGGAACCGAACCCTATAGGGCCTTAAAAATGAGGATATCAACAGGAAAGTTTGTTATGACCCGATACCTAAAAGGGCATTAGGATATCTTTAATACATCTTGAGTTACAGGCCTGCAAACTCTGGAGAAAAAACGTGAAAAGTGCTCTTTTCCCATTTTCGAATGGTCACCATTGAAAATCGCTAACGTCAACAGATTTTAATAATAGACATACCAATCTCTGGGTAAAAATAACATAACTAATAATAATAACAACAATTTTTCTGAAATAACTTTTACTCCCCTGTAATTTGGCTTTGAATCTCAGGTGAAAATTGTCATTTTGACCCCCCCTCTACAAAATAGTGGTTTACTCCAGAAAATATTCGTCCATGGCATTTAATATTTAGGCTTTCTTCTTCATTTAGGTATTTCTTTCACATGAAAACATTTGAACAGGGGACCTCTGGTTGAGTTGACATGGAATGTCTCATTTATGGTTTTAATTTTAATAAACTATATTAACCCTGGTTTGGATCTGTGACTTACCGTCGTGTTTTTGTGTATCTGAAGCTCCAAATGAACTGAAATCAGACAGAGTTAAACACACACTGTACATATGCAATACAATCTGGTTCTGATTTTCAATATTTATGTCTGTTGTTACCCAGACGAAACGTTCACAGCAAACCCTCATGTTGAAGATCAGAGCTGTCTGTGATCCAGAAAACGAGTCAAACGAGAACATGTCTGACATTCATTAAATCCAGTCAGCTGTATTTTATGTGCAGAGCTCTTTCACAACACATACTGATCTGAAGATTTACATAAAATCCCCTCAGAGAGCATAAGAAGACAAAAGAGATGTTTGTGAGGTTTGAAATAATAAACCATAATAATAATAAATCCAGGGATGAAAGTGAAGTTTCTCTGCTGGGTTTGAACACGATTCAGCTTCAGATATCCTCAACAATCTTAAATCATAAATGTAAAATTAAAATAAATTATTTTAAAATAAAAAAAAAACTATAAAAAAATAAAATACTAAAAACTATTTATAAAAATGTATAGTTACAATATTTTAAAATTAAACAAGTCAAAATAAATGAAATACTAATGTATTTAATCATGAAAATGTAAAATAAAATAACTTTAAAATAAAAACATCAAAATAAAAAAACAGTAATTTAAAATCAAACAATTTAAAAGAAAAACGATACAAAATTGAAAACACACACACACACACACACACACACAGACACAGACACAGACACAGACAGAGACAGCACACACACACACACACACACACACACACACACACACACATACAGAGACACAGACCAGACACACACACACACACACACACAGACAAAGAGAAACCTTTAGAAGAGACAGTTTTATCATACATTGCAAGCTCTGATAATAGCCTACTGACCCAAACAGCACATTAAACCATCATTTGGTCATTATACAGATGGTTTGTGTTCATGTGGCTGATCTACATCTTTCAGTTTGATCAACTTGAATAAAGCTTTGAATTTGTAATTTAACAAGGGTGTAGGTTTGATTTTGGCATTGTTGGGGGCATAACAGCAGACAAAACACATTTAATTGTTTGATCAAAATTATTGCTTGGGACAATTTAGTAGATGCTGAATATTGAGAATATTGTCATACTAAACTCTACACCCTTGAAAATCATAACAAGCGATATCCGATTGTTTGAGTAAAAGAGAATATAGGAAAATATAACTTAATTTGTATTTCCTGCAAGCTAAATTTCACATGCATAAACAAAAATCTGGCTCTAAATCTCTCTTTTCATTATTCAGAGTTGATCTAGATGAGTACAGTTCTGTTAATCTCTATATAATCTCTATATTCATCCTATACGTGTGTCCTCTTAAGGTGTAAATGTATTATGTTTGTTTTTACTAGTTGAACCATGGTAACCACAAATTAACAATGGTTTTGCTACACTAACTATAGTTTAACCATTTATTTGTAGTAAAACTGTCGTTATACAAAAAACATGCACTCTATAATGCTGGGTTGTTTCAACCCAACTTTGTGTCAAATATGGACTAACCCAACTGTTGAGTACATTTTTTTTATTACATTTTTAACCCAAAAGTTGGGTTAGTTCATATTTGACCCAAAGTTGGGCTGAAACAACCCAGCACTTTTTTTTTGTTTTTACTAGTTGAACCATGGTAACCACAAATTAACAATGGTTTTGCTACACTAACTATAGTTTAACCATTTATTTGTAGTAAAACTGTCGTTATACAAAAAACATGCACTCTATAATGCTGGGTTGGTTCAGCCCAACTTTGTGTCAAATATGGACTAACCCAACTGTTGAGTACATTTTTTTTAATTACATTTTTAACCCAAAAGTTGGGTTAGTTCATATTTGACCCAAAGTTGGGCTGAAACAACCCAGCACTTTTTTTTTTTTAGTGTGGTTACTACACTTTTACTATCGTGAAACCACATTAATTTTCTTAAGGGATTTGTAGCCTATTTGTGTATACTTTCTTTCCTTCTTTTTTATTTACCTTGTTTTTAACCACACTGCCTTAATGGTTTGATGTTTTCTACTGTTTAATAATAATAATAAAAAAGAAATCAGAAAAAATTTGCGAACCCGCTCCCTAAGGCTGCGTTCCAGTAAATTTTTTATGCCCTTCACTCGCAAACTTCCCTCCATCTCGTTTACTCGGATGTACAGTACGTCACTGATTACGTTGCAGGAGTGCCCACTACTTTTTTACTATCGTGAAACCACGTTAATTTTCTTAAGGGATTTGTAGCCTATTTGTGTATACTTTCTTTCCTTCTTTTTTATTTACCTTGTTTTTAACCACACTGCCTTAATGGTTTGATGTTTTCTACTGTTTAATAATAATAATAAAAAAGAAATCAGAAAAAATTTGCGAACCCGCTCCCTAAGGCTGCGTTCCAGTAAATTTTTTATGCCCTTCACTCGCAAACTTCCCTCCATCTCGTTTACTCGGATGTACAGTACGTCACTGATTACGTTGCAGGAGTGCCCACTACTGGCAGAACCCTTGGAATGGGCTGAACTGGAACGGCCTAAGCCCTTGATCATTAGAATCCGCTATGGAGTTGGTTTATTGTTTACATGTTTCCCTTACGAATTAGTTTGGTGCAGCATTCTATATGTATATAGGTATGCTTGGGCTGTTATAAAAAAAATAATTTAGATATTGTAGAGTTGTTTGGGTTGGGGATAAATGCAATCTGCGATGACGTCACAATCGTGGTGCATTGTGGTCTATGGAGCGGCCTGAAGTGTGCATATGAAGCAGACTCGCTCCCTCTGTCAAAATCGAGGTGTCGAGGGTCTGTCCATATAAACATCGCTCTTTCACTTCACAAAGTGGAACGCATTTCAAAATGGCAGCGGGGATTCCCCCGAGGGGAAGTGCTTAGGGAAGTTCGCGAGTGCGTGTCTAAAATTGGAGTGGAACGCAGCCCAAGTCCTGATCTGAATCAAATGATTGTGATCCGCTCTCCGAAGTTCTGATCTGAATCAATAGATTTGCGAACCCGCTCCGAAGTCCTGATCTGAATCAAAAGATTCGCGAACCCACTCCGAAGTTCTGATCTGAATCAAAAGATCTGCGAACCCGTTCCGAAGTCCAGATCTGAATCAAATGATTCGCTATCCGCTCTCCGAAGTTCCGACCTGAATCAAAAGATTCACGAACCTGCTCCGAAGTCCTGATCTGAATCAAATGATTCGTGAATCTGCTCCGAAGTTCCGATCTGCATTAAATGATTCGTGAATCTGCTCCGAAGTTCTGATCTGAATCAAATGATTCGTGAATCTGCTCCGAAGTCCTGATCTGAATGAAATGATTCGCGATCCGCTCTCCGAAGTTCCAATCTGAATCAAAAGATTTGTGAATCCGCTCCGAAGTCCTGATCTGAATCAAAAGATTTGCGATCCTCTCGCCGAAGTCCTGATCTTAATCAAATGATTCGTGAATCTGCTCTGAAGTCCTGATCTGAATCAAATGATTTGTGAATCCGCTCCGAATGTCCTGATCTGAATCAAATGTTTCGCGATCCGCTCTCCGAAGTTCCGGGCTCTGTCCGAAATCGCCCCCTATACCCTCATTCACTATTCCCTACATTAGGTCACTAGTTCAGTTCACTGGAAGGAGTGAATGAAAACGAGTAGTGAATTCGGACACTGAGTGCACCGGAAGGAATGCCGCTTTTGCATAGTTTGTGCTTGCTGTTTATTAATCATTTGAAACTAGCAAACTAGCAGCTCCAGTAGTAAGATTAAAGGATTTATCTTGAACTCTGTCACGGAAATTATGTATAAACCCTAATCAAACAATTTAATAATCAATTTACAATGAATTTATACCCGTGTTGTACATTATGCTGTACGCCATGGATGAGTGCTTTGTAAAAATGAACGGATTGATTATTCAGCTGCGAGCGCCATCTTCTGGCGAGATGTGGGAATCCATTCGGCGCGTGACTCTCACGGTGCATTATGGGCATTCTCTAACCGTTGAGTGTGCGCCAGTTGTACACTCGTTTTTGCAGTGCATTGTGGGATTGAATGAGTGCACTCGAGAACGTCCACTATGGTTTCGGACACCACTAAAAATGGCTGTTCCCTCAAATAGTGCCCTATTTAAGGGTATAGGGGGCGATTTCGGACACAGCCCCGATCTGAATCAAAAGATTTGCGAACCCGCTCCGAAGTCCTGATCTGAATCAAATGATTCGCAATCTGCTCTGAAGTCCTGATCTGAATCAAATGATTTGTGAATCCGCTCCGAAGTCCTGATCTGAATCAAATGTTTCGCGATCCGCTCTCCGAAGTTCCGGGCTCTGTCCGAAATCGCCCCCTATACCCTCATTCACTATTCCTTACATTAGGTCACTAGTTCAGTTCACTAGAAGGAGTGAATGAAAACGAGTAGTGAATTCGGACACTGAGTGCACAGGAAGTAATGCCGCTTTTGCATAGTTTGTGCTTGCTGTTTATTAATCATTTGAAACTAGCAAACTAGCAGCTCCAGTAGTAAGATTAAAGGATTTATGTGGGCGCCATCTTCTGGCGAGATGTGGGAAGTCATTCGGCACGACTCTCACGGTGCATTATGGGCATTCTCTAGCCGTTGAGTGTGCGCCAGTTGTACACTCGTTTTTGCAGTGCATTGTGGGATTGAATGAGTGCACTCGAGAACGTCCACTATGGTTTCGAACACCATTAAAAATGGCTGTTCCCTCAAATAGTGCCCTATTTAAGGGTATAGGGGGTGATTTCGGACACAGCCCCGATCTGAATCAAAAGATTTGCGAACCCGCTCCGAAGTCCTGATCTGAATCAAATGATTTGTGATCTGCTCTCCAAAGTTCTGATCTGAATCAAAAGATTCGCGAACCCGCGCCGAATTTCCGATCTACTAACGATTGGATTGTATTCACTTGGACTGACAAAACTTGTAAACATTAGTAGTGTAGATTTATTTTTGAATGTCAATTTCCATCTAGACTAGTGATGGGCAAACTTGGCCCTTCCAGGCCACTTTCCTCAGAGATTTGATCCAACCCTGATATGACTCACCTGCCTGTAGCCTTCTAGTAGTCTTGAGGACAATGATTAGCTGGTTCAGGTGTGTTTGATTAGGGTTGGAGCTAACCTCTGAAGGAAAGTGGTCTGGAAGGGCCAAGTTTGCCCACCCCTGGTCTAGACAAACTTGTGACATGGTAACATGAATCCATTACACTAGAGTGTCTTTCAAATCTTTTTATTACTCAAATCTTATTTAAAGAAAAGCCAAAACATCATAAAAAGTTTCCTTTTCACATTTATCCTCTAATAAACACTGAAAATAAAAGAACAGAATGAATCACCCTTCAAAAACAAAATCACAGATGCTTGAACCCATAAACCAGGACACACCTTCACCCGATCTCCGTTGGGTCCTGTGGGTTCTGCTGGAAATGCTGGTCTGAAGTTTCCTCTTAAAAACCCTAAAACTTGTGTGAATTTGTGTTTTCAGAGCTGTTGTCACAGTCACTCGCTCTACTGTTTCTAACCACGAATATGAATTGAACTGTTTTTGAGAAAAAGTTACACACTGTTCATACTTTCAAAGTGTGAATTATTAGCTTTAAAAGCTAATAATTAAACAATAAAAAAATAAAATTTAAATACATTTTAAAATAAAAACCAATCAAAATAATATACTTACTTAAAATTAAACAATAAAAATATAAATACAAATTTTAAAAACAAGGACAATTAAAAAAAAATTAAATAAATATTAATTAAAATTAAATCATAAAAATAATTATAAAAAATAAAATTAAATAATTTTAAATGAATAAATTAAATATCATAAAATGTTATATATTCAAAATAAAAGTTAAAAATCAAAATATATCACTATAAAACAATTTGAATAGCCCAGTTCTTTTAAATGTCAAAACATTTTAAATTAAAAAAATTAAAAATTTAATTTTAAGTACAATTAAAACAAAGCAATAAAACATAGTAAAATTAAATTCTTTTAAAATAAAAATTAAAATAAAACCATTACAAAAAATTAAACCATAATGTAAAGTATTTGAAAAAACATCAAAATAAAACTAAATTAATAGTACTTAAACATATTTGAAAACCAAACAAAACAAAAATACTGCAATTTTAATTTTAAAGAGAAAAAAAAAAAAAAAAAATTAAATAATTTAAAAATAAAAAACGAATTTAAATTTAAAAAATATATAAACGTAAAATATTTTAAAAGCCTCAAAATAAAAAACTAATAAAAAATATAAACAATTTAATTATAAAAAATAAATGTAAATAGAATAAAACTAAAAATAAATATATTTTATTTGAAAGAATTAATTACAATTCTAAGGTGAATATGAACTAAGATGGTGGTGTATGAAAAAACTAAATGGCTAAATCACATTTAACTGAACCGCTTTGACACTCTTACTTGAATGTAACGCAGCAGAAATGACTGTAGATGCAGATGTGAAGAAAATTAGCTCAAGAACACGCCGTCGAAAGTTCAGACGGGGCTCAAATGACGTCCTGACATTCGTTTAACTTTAAGAGAATAAAAATGCTGTCGTACTCAACAGCAGGCGAGTCGCTCTTTCAGCAGCTCCATCATCAAAAAGCCTGCAAGACTCACAGATGGCGAGTGTGTGTCTGTATACGCTAAATGACACGAGCGCTGAGGCGGGAGGAATGTCTCCGTGAATGACTCAGGGGCGCTCAACACCTGCTCAAGCCTGCGGGAACCCACCGGGGCCACGAGAAGAGCATGAGGACAGTCAGGAGTGATTTCGGCGCGACAGCTTCCTCATCAGCATCGCTGGAGGTCACCTTAAGGCTGATGATACAAGGGGCAACTTTTTGAGCAATGTTGCCATCAATGGGCAACCAGGTGAGACACTGGGCCCACGACCGATCTAAAGTACCAGATAGAAGTTTGTTACCCATTCTCAACGGGAAAGTGCCCAAGCAACAAAACTGGCAAAATTGCTCAAAAAGTTTCCCAGTGTATCATCAGCATAAGAGAAGATCCTGTAGAACTATAAAACGTTCTCACTGCGGATAAACGCGGCGTCACTCCTCTTCTGAGCGTCTCATGTTGATGCATCTCATGCTAAACTGTTCTCAATGGTTTCTTGTAGAACACAGAACTTCACATGCGGCTGCGTCCCAAATCACATTCTAATTCTACTATAACCTACAAGTGTGTACTTCACTGACGTTGGGAAAGAACATACTTTTGGGTGTGTAGTAACACATTAAGACACAATTCATTAAATCATAAAAATGTTAAATATTTTTAAGATCAAAAATAAAATAAATCATAAAGATGTCAAATTAAATACATTTAAATTAAGCAATAAAAACAAAACACTGAACATGAATCAAAATAATCAAAATGTAAAAAAAATAATTAAAATAACAAAATTAAAACACTTTTATAAAATTAAAAAATTATAAAAATAAAAAATAATTTAAAAATAAAAACAAAAATTAAAAACTGAAATAAATTTTACTTAAAATTAAGATACTTAAATCTTAATGTAAATAAAATACCATAAGTAATTAAATGATAAAAATACACAAAATACATAGTTTTAAAACTTAAAATAAAATATTGACAAACATTTAAATTTAAATTTATGATTAAAAATAAATAAATAAATAAAACACTTACTAAAAATAATAGCATAAATCATAAATGTAAAATCAATAAATGATTAAAATAAAATAAAAACACTTAGGAAAAGTTAATTAAATCATAAAAATGCAAAATTAAAATAAATGATTAAAATAAAAACAAAAAACACTTACTAAAAATTAATTAAATCATAAAAAGGCTAAATTAAAATACATAATTAAAATAAAATAAAAAATAATCAAAATGAACGCTTACTAAAAAAAGATGATTGATTTGATTACCTGCATGTCATGTGGCCATTAACCAACATCATAGAACTGTGTTAATGCGGATGTGTTGTTAAACTATTGAAATACTCATTTATATTCTCTGAGCAATTCTTTAAGGTCAAAGGGGTTCGGCTGACAAAATGTTTTTGAATCTCTGGTTTAAAGAGTTAGATGTTTCTCATCTCAGCCATCGCTCACACCAATCCCAGACCCAACACCAGCGTATCAGGAGCTCTTCCTCACAGAGAAGATGAAGCATGAACATCAGCTGATCAGATTCCTCCTTTACTGTTCAAATGCACTTTCTGGACTCTGTGGATCTTGCTCATGAGTGTACATAAAGAGATGATCAATAATCAACTGCTTAACACAATAAAAGTAATAGAATTATAATAACAACAACAACAACAACAACACAATAATAATAAAACAACAATAGCAGCTGTAGAAACAACATGAACATATTAAGAGCAAAAGATCTTGAGAAAGTTTCCTCTTTGGTTTAGAAACGAACGCCATTCATTCTCAGCTACACAAAGCTACAGGAACTACTTCTTCTATTGCTTCAGACTGATTGAGTTCAACATCTCACATCCTTCATCCATGTTCATCCAAGTTATTTTTGAATTATTTGTGATGTTGTTAATTTAAATAAAGGTTCAGCAGCAAATGTAATGTTTAAGTGGATCAAATTAGATCTTAATGTAAAATTAAAATAGGTACATTTAAAAATTAAAAATAAAAACTAGCTGAATAAATCAGAAATACATGATTTTAAATGAAAACAAAAAAAACAGCATAAAAAAAATCTTACTAAAAATAATTAAATCATAAAACTGTGAAATTAAAATAAATAAATGATTAAATAAAAAACAATCAGATTATTATTACAAAGCAGGCTTATTTTAATTTAAAAATTAAGGTTTAAAAGCAAGTATAATATCAATAATGAAAGATATATTTATATAAAAAAATCTAACATATGAGGCAAAGCAAGCTAAAATAAAGTTAATTTTAAAATTAAGCCTATCGCTCACACCAATCCCAGACCCAACACCAGCGTATCAGGAGCTCTTCCTCACAGAGAAGATGAAGCATGAACATCAGCTGATCAGATTCCTCCTTTACTGTTCAAATGCACTTTCTGGACTCTGTGGATCTTGCTCATGAGTGTACATAAAGAGATGATCAATAATCAACTGCTTAACACAATAAAAGTAATAGAATTATAATAACAACAACAACAATAACAACACAATAATAATAAAACAACAATAGCAGCTGTAGAAACAACATGAACATATTAAGAGCAAAAGATCTTGAGAAAGTTTCCTCTTTGGTTTAGAAATGAATGCCATTCATTCTCAGCTACACAAAGCTACAGGAACTACTTCTTCTATTGCTTCAGACTGATTGAGTTCAACATCTCACATCCTTCATCCATGTTCATCCAAGTTATTTTTGAATTATTTGTGATGTTGTTAATTTAAATAAAGGTTCAGCAGCAAATGTAATGTTTAAGTGGATCAAATTAGATCTTAATGTAAAATTAAAATAGGTACATTTAAAAATTAAAAATAAAAACTAGCTGAATAAATCAGAAATACATGATTTTAAATGAAAACAAAAAAAACAGCATAAAAAAAATCTTACTAAAAATAATTAAATCATAAAACTGTGAAATTAAAATAAATAAATGATTAAATAAAAAACAATCAGATTATTATTACAAAGCAGGCTTATTTTAATTAAAAAATTAAGGTTTAAAAGCAAGTATAATATCAATAATGAAAGATATATTTATATAAAAAAATCTAACATATGAGGCAAAGCAAGCTAAAATAAAGTTAATTTTAAAATTAAGCTTCAACAGCAAATCTAATGTGTAAACAAATCAAAATGTACATATAAAAACAATTAAAAATAAAAAAGCATGTTTATCAATCGCAGCAAACTGCTGTACTGTTTTTCCCTCTTTGTGAAAATTAATGTTCGATAAAATGCAATCCGTTCAGGAAAATTATAATTATTATTCTTCAAGTGAAGAAAAGGTGAAGTCAGGATTCAGTCCCGTCATGATTTACACATGATACCAGATATTAATTATTCAAAATTAAGGCAACTGAGATTTGTGTAAATTCCTATAAAACCAACATTTGACAGAAGAAAATCAACAGAATGTGATATCTTAATATCTGAGGAAGATCATCCGTGTTCTTCTAATCATTTATATATCCACGCAGTGTTTTCATATTTAAGAACTCTCTGAAGAAGATTCAGTCCAACAGACATAAAAAATCATGAAATAAAGCTCATGAAGCGGCCCTGCGGGGGCCTTCAGTCCAGCTGGGAAAGAAGTCAGTGTTTTTGGTGCCGAGGTCACCTGGATGTTCATCGTGTGTCTGTATTTTCAGTGCAGAGCGTCTGATCTCCATCAGAAGGCAACGCTGACGTACATTCACCTCTTCAGGATGCTATCTGAGAACAACACACAGAATCATCATCCATCACACTGAGATAGAAATGCCTCTACAGTGCTCAAACGAAACTAAATTAAACTTTGTAAACTAAATTAACTAAATGAAACAATAATGCTTGTATCCGTTAGTTTTGCATTAGGTATTATGAACAGGTATTGTGAACTAACAATGAACAATACGTTTGCGGCATTTATTAATATATTAATAAAATATATTACAACATTCATATGAATGCATTAAAAAAACAATATGTTTACAGCATTTATTGACACACACACACACACACACATGCACACACACACACACAC
>NW_015506002.1:133610-141981 GCF_001515645.1 Sinocyclocheilus grahami
TCTCTCTCACACACACACACACACACACACACACACACACACACACACACGTATATAAGGCCTGTAAGGTCATCATTAAATTAATTAATTAATGTACTATAGCATTTATTAATCTATATTATTAATGTTAATTTATATATAATGTTACAATAGTAACATTTGTCACATTTCAAGTTACTATCTTTAATTAATTTAATAGTATATTTTTATACTTATATTCCAAATGCATTAAATGACTCATTAGCTAATGCTAACGATTTTATTTCAGTTCTGACTATTAAAAAATATAAAAGGCCTGAAAGGTCATCCGGTTGTAAAGTGCATTAAATTAATTTGTTAATATATAATATAGTATTTATTTTACTAATATATAATATTAGTGTTAATTTTCACATTAAATATAAAAAATATATAAAATATAAAATAAAATAATTTAGCAGTATATTTTTAAACCTATATTAATGATTACCAATGCATTAACTCGTCATTAACAACTGTTCATTTTATTTTAGTTTTGACAAAAAATTAAATTAATTAATTAATTAAATAAATAAATACAAATAAAAAGGATGTAAGGTCTTCAGGTCGAATGGTGGATGAAATTAATGAATTAATTGATAAATATATACTATTTATTTAAGGCCTACTATACGGTCATCAGGTTGTGAGTTGAATGGAATGAGTTGGTTTTGTCCTTGTTTGTGAAGTTGACTGTAGGTAGATGTGAAGTATGTAGGGTGCAGTGCACAGGACGTAGTGCGCACTTGGACTGGTAGGAGCAGGGTTGAATATAGTCACTGGTTTCCATGGCGATCTGTTGCTGTGTTAAATGGACGTCCTGTGAAGAGGCAGCCACCGTCTGGAGAGGAACTTCTGTTACTACACTTATTATTATCATCATCATATTGACATACAACAATCTTTTGCCTAAATTGTGCAGCCCTAGTATTTGTAAAACTCATGAAATATGCATGATTTACCTCTACAGGAAGTGCTGACGGAGGGCCCGGCGTTAACTGATGGATGAATGTTCCTTGCATAGGGGCCACAGGAGCCGGAGCCGTTATATACTGAAACACAAACACACACAGATCAGCACTAGATAACACACACATGCAGTTCTCTCGCTGCACTGCAGAGGGCGTCGACTGATCGAGAGCCGCAGATCACGCTGTCCTGCGTGTGTGTGTGTAATGGATGGTTCACACACACACACACACACACACACACACTCACACACACACACACACAGGTTTGTTTTTATGGTTTATGGGGACTCTCCATAGGCGTAATGGTTTTTATACTGTACAGACCGTATATTCTATTGCACTACACCAACCCTACCCCTAAACCTACCCCTCACAGGAGACTTTCTGCATTTTTAGATTTTCAAAAAAACTCATTCTGTATTATTTATAAGCCTTTTGAATTACGGGGACACTGAAAATGTCCTCATAAATCACCTTCTCGTTGTAATACCTATGTCATACCCATGTTATTATGCAAATTTGTGTCCTCATAAACCACATAAACATGCACACACACACACACACACACACACAATAGTCCAGTATATATAGTATATAACAAGGCTGTAACCATGTCTTGAACATTGGAGGGGACAAACTTACAATATAAACACACAGACACACACAAACATACATATACAGGTGTGCATTAACGCTAAAACTGGCAACGTATCCTGTGGAACATTAAAATCAAAATTAAAAGTCATGTTTTGAAAAAAAATTATCAAGTTATATTATTTGTGTCCCAATAAGACGGAAAATAGCAATAAATTAATTTTCTGATGCCTCTTTATGGTCCTGCCATTTTTAGGGTTAAAACCGTTTAAAGTGTCCCTATTATTATGGATTTTTGAAAATGACTTTTCATGCAGTGTGTAATGTAGCTGTATGTGAATGTAAACAGTCTGCAAAGTTGTAAAGCTGAAAGTGCGTCTCTATTAAACAAAGAGTCAACTCTGAATCGCTGAAACGAGTCGTTTTAAATTCAAATCCCATTTCCGGGAAGTTCACACGTCACAAACTGTAACATTTGCATAATGCATAATAATAAGTTCTGCGAGGACATCCCGCGGAAACAACCCTCAAAAGCTGTAGCTGGTTCGTGTGGATAACAGAATGTCGAGAAGACGCTGTGCTCTGCGCTGTGAAAGTGAATTCAGTTTATTATCACTTCCAAAATGAGGCTGTGAAGAATCAGTGGTTAAAATCTTTACTAAGAGACCACAGCAGTATAATCACAACGTTTAGCAGTGTTCCCGTCATTTCACTGACGACGATGATTCGTAAGCCTGTCTTTGAAAGATCGGTCAGTGCCCAGTTTGTTTGGAACAGTTTGCTCCTCCGAATCACAACCTGTAAGTATGATATTAATAATTGTTGCTTGAATGTTCTGTCGAGCGTGCAAAATATGTTGTTTTGTGTGTTGTGTAAACACTGCAGCTGTAGGTCTCTGGCTGACTCAGCTGTGGGCCTGCTATTGTCTAGAAACGTGTCGATTAATACAGAACATCTGTCGTTCTTATTACTTGCAGTCATGATAAAGGATGGAGCAATACGTTGGTTTACAAACTGCAGTGCTTTATCAGTACTCTACATCTGTGTTCGGCTAACACATATACCATTATTGTTTGGGTCTTTACTAAGTAAGTGTAAAACAACTTTTTCCCCTCTGATTCTTTCTTATTAGAACAGAGTGGAGCACTATTATTATTATAATAGGATGTATTATTGATAAGCCATATTCCAGTACTGGTGATGGGCGTTCTGTTTCAGACATGCGCTGTATGCAGTAGACCAATCACAACAGACTGGGTCATCGGACCAATCAGAGCAGAGTAACATTATGCAAAGGAGGGGATCGGAAAGAGGAATCTTCGAACAAATCGTTAAGAGTCGTTGAGAAATAAGGTAACTTTACACGCATGTTATAAGAAAATGAAAGTGGTTTTTGACCTTGCATGCATGTAAACCTGTTGGTGGGGAAATCTCCCAAAACCAAATTATAAACATTTCAAACAGCATAATAGGGGCACTTTAATGCACAGGTAGTTCCAAGTCAGTTTAATCACTGTTTTATAGTGATGTGGTGCTTTCGTTGAAGCACACCCACATACACACACACACACACACGTCCATCGCAGAGATTGTGCAGCGCAGATTGGCCATTTTTAATTATTGGGGGGGGACTTGTCCCCTCAATGTATGGTGGTTATGGCCCTTGTATATAACGCAGTATATAGTCTGGTATACAGTCCAGCATGTAGTCTAGAATACAGTCCGGCATACAGTCATAACATACATGAACTGCTTTCATTCAAGTCCTGTAGTGAACATGCGTAAACATTCAAGTGAGCATTTCTATAGAGTGCTGGGCTCATCAGCATTTTACGTCTGACATACTGAAAAGAACGTTAAACCTGAGAGTCTCTGATGCCGTTTGTTGTCTGAAAGGAAAGTGTGTGTTGCAGTTTGTTCTCACACTTACACAGACAGGGCAGATGGTGTGTGTTTGATGACAGAGAGGGTTCGGCAGGGTGTCTTGAGACGGGATACGTGAACCAGTTTCCAAATGATCTTGCACACACACACACACACACACACCCACACACCTTCCAAGTATTAACCCTAAACACTATGAACTATTTCTAAAAAATCGCTGTGAAATACATTTTCTTTTCTCACAGCTTACAGACATGTGAGCCAATCCGGTATATTGTCCGGTATATAGTTGAGTATATAGCCCTACTTGTAGTCTGGTATACAGTATAGTCTTGCATATAGTTGGGTATATACTCTGGTATACAGTCGAGTACGTAGTTGTATATAGTTGGTATATATTTGAGTACTTAGTCTAGAATATAAGGCGGTGTATAGTCTGATATAGAGTCTGGTATATAGGTTTTAATTTGGTACATATTAAGGTTTAGTCTGGTATATAGTTGGATTTTTAGTCCAGCATACAGTTTGGTTTATAGTTGAGTATATAGTCTGTTATATATATATATATATATATATATATATATATATGTAGTCTGACTTTTAGTTGGGTATATATTCCAGTATATAGTCAGATCTAGAATACAGGCAGGTATATAGTCTGGTATGTAGTTGTGTTTTTAGTTCAGTATATAGTCAGGTTTTAATCTGGTATATAGTCAGGTTTAGTCTGGTATGCATTCTGGTTTTTAGTCCAATAGAGTTTAGTACATAGTTCAGTATATAGTCTGTTATATAGTCCAGTATATTGTTCAGTATTTAGTCTGTTATATAGTCCGGTATACAGTCTTGCATATAGTTCATTATGTCATCTGTTATATAGACCGGTATACAGTCTGGTATATAGTTCAGTATATAGTCTGTTATATAGTCCAGTATATTGTTCAGTATTTAGTCTGTTATATAGTCCGGTATACAGTCTTGCATATAGTTCATTATGTCATCTGTTATATAGACCGGTATACAGTCTGGTATATAGTTCAGTATATAGTCTGTTATATAGTCCAGTGTATTGTTCAGTATTTAGTCTGTTATATAGTCCAGTATACAGTCTTGCATATAGATCAGTATATAGTCTGTTATATAGTCTGGTATACAGATCAGTGTATAGTCTGTTATATATTCTAGAATATAGTTTAGTATATAGTCTGGTATATATTCTAGAATATAGTTTAGTATATAGTCTGGTATATAGTCTGCCTTTTAGTCCATTATATAGTTGAGTATATAGTCCGGTATATATTCTGGTATAGAGTCATATTTTTTTCCGTCCGGTACATATTCTGGTAAATAGTCTAGTATTAAGTCTGATATATATTATTCTGACCAAAAACCATTTGTACCTAGTCAGGTTTAGTCTGGTATGCATTCTGGTTTTTAGTCCAATAGAGTTTAGTACATAGTTCAGTATATAGTCTGTTATATAGTCCAGTATATTGTTCAGTATTTAGTCTGTTATATAGTCCGGTATACAGTCTTGCATATAGTTCATTATGTCATCTGTTATATAGACCGGTATACAGTCTGGTATATAGTTCAGTATATAGTCTGTTATATATTCAAGAATATAGTTCAATATATAGTCTGTTATATATTCAAGAATATAGTTCAATATATAGTCTGTTATATAGATCAGTATATAGTCTGTTATATAGGCTGGTATATATTTCAGTATATAGTCTGTTATATATTCAAGAATATAGTTCAATATATAGTCTGTTATATAGATCAGTATATAGGCTGGTATATAGGCTGGTATATATTTCAGTATATAGTCTGTTATATAGTCTGGTATATAGATCAGTATATAGTCTGTTATATATTCAAGAATATAGTTCAATATATAGTCTATTATATAGTCCGGTATATATATCAGTATATAGTCTGTTATATAGTCCGGTATATATATCAGTATATAGTCTGTTATATAGATCAGTATATAGTCTGTTATATAGGCTGGTATATATTTCAGTATATAGTCTGTTAAATAGTGTGGTATATAGTTCAGTAAATAGTCCGGTATACAGTCTTGCATATAGTTCATTATATAGTCTGTTATATAGTCAGGTATACAGCTCAGTATATAGTCTGTTATATATTCTAGAATATAGTTCAGTAAATAGTCCGGTATACAGTCTTGCATATAGTTCATTATATAGTCTGTTATATAGTCAGGTATACAGCTCAGTATATAGTCTGTTATATATTCTAGAATATAGTTCAGTATATAGTCTGTTATATAGTCTGGTATACAGATCAGTGTATAGTCTGTTATATATTCTAGAATATAGTTTAGTATATAGTCTGGTATATATTCTAGAATATAGTTTAGTATATAGTCTGGTATATAGTCTGCCTTTTAGTCCATTATATAGTTGAGTATATAGTCCGGTATATATTCTGGTATAGAGTCATATTTTTTTCCGTCCGGTACATATTCTGGTAAATAGTCTAGTATTAAGTCTGATATATATTATTCTGACCAAAAACCATTTGTACCGTCTGACCACACAGTACAGTGACCAAACACTGTTGATGTTTTTGTGACGTCTCGTGTTCAGTAAATGTGAGATGAGAGCAGACACAACCCACATATACACTCACATTAGCAGAAGATCCCAGTGTCAGCTGACTCATCTGTTGTGTTAGTGGAGTCATTATGGCCGCTGATGCAGCACTGTGATCTAGAGCTGGACTGAGGACCGCTCCCTACACACACACAGAGGCAGAAAACATACACATATGTAGCATCTACTTATTTACTCACTGCAAAAAATTAAGTTCTTGATCAGTCTTTTTTGTCTTGTTTTCCAGTTAGACCAGATAAAGATACTCATGATTTGCAGTGTCCTTTTTTTTCTTTTTCACATTGATAACATTGTGTTCTTCCTGTAGAAATAAAGAAGGACGTCCTATGTTCACATGAACCTGGTCACCAGAAAGTGCTACGGTCAAGTTGATGAGTTTGTGTTGTGTAAAAATAAATGAAACTTCAGCTCAGTGATATTGATTTAGTGAATGTCATATAACCGTGGGTTATGGTTGGCTGATTCCATATTGTGCGGCCGATCTGTCTGTCTGGTTTCATTTCAGTGCTGACCTCAATCAATGACTTTAACATGGCAAACACTCGAGAAACAGCACGAGGAACATGCTCTAGGAGTTCATATGAGAATAAGAGAGTGTGTGTTTCTGCGATTGTGTCTAACTAACTCATATGAAACACAGAAACAACCTTCATGTCTAAAACCACACATGCTCTCAGAAAGCTGCACACTTATCCGATGCCCACTGCATAAAACACACTTATAACAGGCTGTTTTCTTTTGAGCTTACTGAAATATTGTCACACAATGCCTCTGTTAAACTCTGTGAAACTTTTAGCATTTATAACAATTCGTGTCTTCTGAGAATCAGTCAGACTGAGCAAGAAACATTTTTCCACAGTCATAGTTTTTCATTATAATATAGCCTCGCTAATGCTTGCAATTAAAGAAGCTGTTTCTGCTAGGCTTGTGTTTGTAACCAGTCATAGAAAGAGGGAAGGTCAGGGGTCAGAGGTCACTTACTGTCGGCTGCATCAAAAACTGCTGCGGCGGCATCCACGCTGAGCTCTGAACCTGTGAGGAACAACAAACAGCTTCATCCAGCATTCATAAACCATAAACACGGTCCACAAACAGCATGTTAAAGGGTTGTTTTAGCTAAATAAAACTACAAACACACAGATACATTCCTGTTGCTTGAAATAAACATTAACTGAAATAACAATTTCAGCTAGTAGCAATATTTCCCATTTTAATTTAGTTTACCTTGATGTACTGAATAAATCAAATTAATAAAAACTATATAGACATATTTACAAAAAACGAATTAATAAATAATATATAGTAACTAAAATTAAAATGGAAACTGAAATTATAAAAATAACAATGAAATCAAAATATGAAAAGAATTGCAACAGTATCTCGATGCTAAAGTAGAACATATAATTTAATTTATTAATAATCATTTACATTACACTTTTCTGTTTTTTTTCAATTGCTTTACAGTGTGAGGCCTTTTGTTCAATGAGTTGTTTTAAATATGCTATGGAAATAAATGTAAATGAAATTAAACAAAACCAAAGCATCACTCAAGAATGTGTGATTTGTGTTTTCTGAATTCTTGCATCTAAAAATTAGCATTAAAACCATTCACAAAATATAAAAAATTGATGACTGAAAATGCAAAAGCAAATTGAACTGCAGTAATTCAGTCACATATACACTGACCTAGAACCCTATTAGAGGTAGAGTACAAACATATTCATATCTGCACAGACATTTTCATGCACAGCCACAGAAAAGGGCTTCATATTGGTGTTTAATCTGTGCTTGGTGTGAACTGGTCTCAATGAACAGAAGACCTCTGCTCTGATCCTCTGCTCTGATGCTGATAAATCAATCTCAGAGTGATGGATCACACACACACACACACACACACACACACACACACACACGTCTGGTCAGCTATCCTTGTGGGGACTCTTCATAGGCGTAATGGTTTTTCTACTGTACAGATCATATATTCTATTGCCCTACACCTAAACCTACCCCTCACAGGAAACTTTCTGCATTTTTAGATTTTCAAAAAACGTTATTCGATGTGATTTATCGAACATTTTATTTTCGATGTGTTTACCCATGGGGACCACAATTTAGGTCCCCACCATGACACGAGTCCCCATGAGTCTGTGTGTATTCAGGTTTAAGTCCCCACCAGAATAGAAAAACAGGTACACACACACACACACAGTGATGGATCTCTCTCTCTCACACACACACACACACACACACACACACACA
>NW_015506002.1:148622-168254 GCF_001515645.1 Sinocyclocheilus grahami
ACACCCACACCCACACACACACACACACCCACACACACGACTTCTTTAAAGTCTATCAAACACTCTGAGGGTTTAATATATGAACACACACACACACCTGGCGAAGCCGACACCTCTACTCATGCCGCTGGCATCCCGTAATATCCGCGTGGAGATCACATGACCGAAGGGTCTAAGCAGCGCCTCCAGCTCCTGTTCATCCACAGAGACGGCCAGATTAGACAGGTACAGGTTAGTGGGGTCCTGCTCCTGCTGCTACAGACACACACACACACACACACACACACACACACACACACACACACACACACACACACACACACAGACAGATCATTCAGGTTACTGAAACATTTCAATCTATGATGAAACTGTCAGTTTGAAAGAGGAAACTTCATCAAACCAGTGTTATTTTGGTATCACTGATATACTATAATAGTGTTTGTTAATACTTTAAATGAGTTTTTATCTTTATATTTTGGGTTTTCACTTTAAAACTTAAATTTTTTGTTCAAGTTTTAAAATATTTTTGTTTCATTTTTATTACATGTCTTTTTAAATTTATTTTTATTTAATTAAAATTTTTTTTTAGCTATTTTAGTACTTCCAGTGAAACCAAATTAAAATGAGAAATGTTATCTTGGCAATTTTTTATTTTATTTTTATAGATTATTTTTATTTAAAGTAATGTTTTTTTATGGTTTTAACATGTTTTTAATATACTGTATATACATTTTTATTTTATTTCAAGTAACTAAAATGTATTTTATGGTTTTAAAAGAATAACAAACTATAATAATTGTAATAGTTTTATAAGAATTTTAACATTTATTAGACTTTAAAAAAAAACATCTTTCAGAAACATTGGTATGCATCTGTTACATTAAAAAACTTCTAATGTGAACAGCAATCTTCACATAAACCCATTATAATAAATGTCATATTTACCTGTGCCCTTCAGCAAGTAGGAATTATACAGAAATTGAATAAAGTTATCAAACACTAAATTCTAATTTAAATAATTATTTCAAGTAACTAAAATGTATTTTATGGTTTTAAAAGAATAAACTATAATAATTGTAATAGTTTTATAAGAATTATAACATTTATTAGACTTTAAAAAATAACAACTTCTAATGTGAACAGCAATCTTCACGTAAACCCATTATAATAAATGTCATATTTACCTGTGCCCTTCAGCAAGTAGGAATTATACAGAAATTGAATAAAGTTATCAAACACTAAATTCTTAAATTTAAATAAAGATGAATCCTAAAAGCTACAAAAGTGATCGATTTCCTCTTTTTTCTTTTGTTGTTTGATGAACAGACATCACAGCAGCTGTTATGAGGTTATTTCGGCTGCTTTAAGAGCTGCTGCTGCTGAACATGACGCGGATCTGACACGCATTGTAGTTTCTCATAACTCTTTACCTTTTCTGACCCACTGCAGCTCTTATAGTCTCTGTAATGAGCTGAGGAGTTGAATCGGGTGTGTGAGATGAGGGAGACAGTGCTGCTGCTTCAGGACAGTTTGGAAAACCACTGCATTTCGAAATTGAATAAAGTTATCAAACACTAAATTCTAATTTAAATAAAGATGAATCCTAAAAGCTACAAAAGTGATCGATTTCCTCTTTTTTCTTTTGTTGTTTGATGAACAGACATCACAGCAGCTGTTATGAGGTTATTTCGGCTGCTTTAAGAGCTGCTGCTGCTGAACATGACGCGGATCTGACACGCATTGTAGTTTCTCATAACTCTTTACCTTTTCTGACCCACTGCAGCTCTTATAGTCTCTGTAATGAGCTGAGGAGTTGAATCGGGTGTGTGAGATGAGGGAGACAGTGCTGCTGCTTCAGGACAGTTTGGAAAACCACTGCATTTCAGAGACGTGTTCTTAAATCTGAATCATATATAACAAATACTTACAAACATGCACAGTTTTAAGGCAGATTTAATCGCCTTTTTGGTAACTTCATGACTAAGCTGACGACATAATTGCGACATTGCATGCATCTCATTAACAGCATCTCATCTGACCACAGTTCACTGTTGTTCTACTGAAGCTCCTCGTCACCTGTAGCTTTTAAGTTGGAGCGCACATATGAAGGTCTCCCATTTGATGTGGTCGTAAAGAGGTTCTGCGTCTAAATAAATGCAATTCTTGTCAAGAGACAGAAGCAGCAGTTGTGAGTGGGGTGGCCAAACCTAGCTCCACCCCAACGTCAATTGAGTTAAATATTTTTAACGCATTAAAAATAATTGCATGCCGTAATGCAGTGGTTCCCAAACTTTTTCTGCCGGGCCCCCCTTTTGTAGAGAAAAATATTTTCATAAATGTATATATATATATATATATATATATACACGAAATTTAAATCATATTTCTTAAATTATGCATATCATTTAACCATTATAATACATGAATAATTATATATATATAATATTAAATAATATATAATTACAATTAAAACATAAATTAAAATGAAAATACCTTCAAATTATTATTATTATTACAATAATATTATTATAAAAATAATAATAAAATTATTATTTTTAAAGAAATATAATTCAAATACTGCCCTACTGCATCAGTCACATGTGTATTATTGTCATTTTAATCTATGGAATCACACACACGCACACACACACACACACAGCTTATTGTATGCATGTATATGTACATGTGTGTGTGTGTGTATCGCCGTCTGTGCCTGGCATGTATGTGTTCAATGTGATCTGTGTGTTGGAAGGATGGTGTGACTGGCACAGGAAACAGACGTCTCTGGCAGTGTGTGTGTGTGTGTGTGTTTCATCCTTTGGTGTAAACAGACATAAACACACACTTGGTCTCCACACATATTGGCTTTCAGACGCTCTGATGATTGTCTTTGTGTATGTCTGTTGTTGAACATGACATCAATAATGAGTCTGAGCATGTGACCAGCGACTGAAATCTATTCTAATCAAGAGGTAAATGTGAGTTTAAACATTCGTTTAATCACATCGCTCCTCATTTCATTTCCTCTCATTCTCTCTCTATTAAACTCTCCCTGTTCTTCTCATGAAGAGACGCTCCTGTAAACACCTTATACATTCTTATACAAACTTCTACATCTTTCACTGTCTCAGAATAGTGTCTCAATTTCCCAGAAGCCCCTGCTGCTGTAATTACACTAATTGGAGTCAGACTGCAACAGTTAATTGGAGAGGAATGCAGATTAAGCATAAGACACATTTATCCTTTACACTATGTTAATGTGCTCTAGGTGTGTCTAGCAGAGTCTTTACTTTACTACTGAGATTCACTAATTACTACAAATGCCTTACAATCAATGCAAAATACTCAAGTGTAGTTATGGTTTAGTACTTCATGTTACATGGTGATTGTTTACAGTGTATTACAGTGATTCACACAAAGCATCATGGGAATAAATTCAAATCTCTATGCCTATGGAAAGCAGCACAGCTACAGGCCTAATGAACACCGGATCATCCTGCCATTCCAGGTGAGGGAGAAAATTGACATTTGATTAGCATCTCATTATCATATGATTAGTGAACCCACTGAATCAGACCTGAAAAATAGAAAAACTGCAGAAAAAGCCAATACGAAAGATAAAGATTTAAAAAATAAGATAAAAGAGAACTTCGGATCTATAACAGACTTCATAAGCCCTAGAAAACGAATAACTTTGACTACCTCTGAAAAAAAAAAAAACATTTATTTTCCACTGATGTCATCTGGCTCTGGAACAGATTTTAAGTTTTGAAGGGCAAACAGAGGGAGTTGTGGGTACCAGAGGAGACAGATGCATTGTGGGACGGTTCCCCTGCCTCGCTGGTCTAATTACAGCTCATGCACAGTATGAGGCCTAATACGAGATGCACAAATAGACTCTGACTCTCAGAATTATCAGACTGTTTACATGCACCGGATCAGTCCCTGACTGCAGATTCTGGATAAAGCATCAGTTTACATGAGCGTCACATACATCACAAACTAAAGCTCATGCATGTGAAGAGACAGCGTGAGAACCAGATCTCATCACCTCTGAATCTTCGTTCTGATTCTGTGTGTGTGTCAGACAATCTGTTAGACCAACTAATTAACACCCGACTCGCCTGTCAAACACTAACGAAAGACAGAGAGAGAGAAGAAGTGCAGTTTTTATTACACTCACAAAGGAGGAAAGACAGGAGGCACTTCACATGAATATGGAAAAACGTCTTGAAATCTATAGACGCAATTAGATAAAGTGCAAAAATAAAATCATGCAAATGATATATAAACAAACCCCTCAGTAAAAACCTTCAGAATATAGAGAGGAATAAAACTGTACATTTTGGTGTTTGTAAGTACTGCTGAAGTGGAGAAAAAACTTCTTAAAAAAATGTACTGTTCTTGAAATCTATAGACGCAATTAGATAAAGTGCAAAAATAAAATCATGCAAATGATATATGAACAAACCCCTCAGTAAAAACCTTCACAATATAGAGAGGAATAAAACTGTAAATGTTGGTGTTTGTAAGTACTGCTGAAGTGGAGAAAAAACTTCTTAAACAAATGTACTGTATTTAAAATCTACAGACGCAAATAAACATTAACACTTAAATGTGTATTTTGGATTTTCCACTAGTATGAAACAGCATGCCATGAAAAGCCAAATAGACTAAAACCTAAAAAACTGACCAGCACATGAAAAATAATGGTTTTGCTTGTAGTGTCTTAAGAAGATTTTTGTGAATCTGGCTCCAGAGCCTTGAGCAGATCATGTCTAAATGCAGTCAAACTTTGTCACCCACATTCAGGAAAACCAAGGCCCATCAGAATCTATTCAACTGCACTTTTTGAAGATAGAAAATGTAAATTAAACTAACTAAAAGTGTTTTTCATTATCAGATCACCTTTAACCAAACAGTGTTCGAAAAACACCTGAAGACCCTCAGGAATCATCTTGCATTAAACCCTTCATCTCCATGGCAACAACCCTTCGACTTCACTTTCCTCCTCTGCGTTCCCCATTTTTCCTGACCTCATCCATCAGCACGCGAGCCAAGAGGAAACCCGAAAACCTGATTTATGAGTTATGAGATATTTATGAGCGATCGTTCTTTCCCACAATCCCTCACTCGTCCTTTATTTTCCGTCACACCTTCAGTCTCGGGGCTGTTTCAGCAGATAAGGGTCACACTGGTGTTAATTAAAATTTCATGGCAGATTAAATTAGTGTACACACACACACACACACACACACACATGCAGTCTTTGGATTAAAGCCCGTCAGCGGCGGCCTGTTATCCAGGAGAGACGAAGGTTTAATTAGAGGAGAAATAGGTTATAAGACCCTCTTCACAGATCAAATACTCAAATCCTTCCTCACAGACACACTGGGGAAAACAAATCTGTGAAACAATTGATAAAATGAGTTGTAGAAAGGCTAAAACAGGAATGGTGAAACACGGGTTTGTTGGAGTTGTGATGCATGTGCATTTTAATGGCATACATTTTCACCTTGTTTTTAGGAAGATTTTAGGAAGAAAATTCAATTTTAGTCTTTTATACTTCAAAGCAATTTCTAGCTATTTCTGAGTGAAGATTAGTTTATTATTAGAAGTTTATTTTATTTTGAGTAGCAATGTTTTTTATGGTTTTAGTTAACTATAATAACCCTGATTTACACAGGACGTGTTCAAACAAGAGCACAACATCATAAAAACAGATAAAACATATCTTCAATAGCGTAACTGACAGATGATCAACTCATAAACATCTACACATAAGTGAGACCTACAGACGATCCTGAAATGCGCCACTGAAGGTGATGAACAGTGTTGGGGAGTAACTAGTTACATGTAATGGAATTACATAATTTAATTACAAAATAAATGTAACTGTAATCAGTTACAGTTACTGAGAAAAAATGTGTAATTCAATTACAGTTATTTATAAAAATGTTAAAGATTACAAAGAGGGTTACATCTGAATATTTCCACACACTCACACATACAGATTTAATTGAATTATTTTATCAATTGCATTGAATGCTCTAAAATATGAGACACCAATGTTTAAGGAGTTTAAGACACACTTTTTTATTTCCCATTTGGTTTATGTATATGTTTTATTTTTTAAGATTATCTGTTTTTTCCAAAGCATCGTTAGATTCCAGTGTTTCCTGTCATAACTATGCAAAGCTTTGATTTCAAAAACAGTATCATAGCTAGTAAACTATTTATTGTTGTGATTTTAAATCTGTATTTAACCTCAGAATGGTCTCAAAGTAAAAAGAGGTGCTGAAGTCTGATTTTGTGGTGGCTGTGCTTTAAATGACATTATTAAAATCTTAGTTCCAAGTGATGAAGGATTTTGAAATTCTGACAGTAATCAGTGTTGAGTACTACTGTAAGGTTAACACTGTCTGCTTCAAATGTTTCAAAATGATTAACAGTTCAGATATTTGTTTTGTTTACACACGTTTTCAACTAAAAGAAAACCTTGAAATATAACGTAACGTTGTTGTAGAACATTGCTGTGCATAATTCCTAATCATAAGCTTGTTCAGAAATGGTGTCAAAAACCTGATTACTAAAAAATAACGCCTTTCTCGTTAAACATAATTTATATAAACAAATATTCGAATATTCGTTTTTTTATGAGCCCAAATATTTGAATACAATATTTTTGAAAAATGCCCATCCCTATATTAAAGCTAAAACAACCAGAAAACATGTAGATGTACTAGTCCGCTTCCCTAGTGCAATTACCACATAAGCAATTTAATATTATATAATAAAAACATAAAAACAGGTGTTTACCTTTGCACTGATTTGTGTTCTTGTCCAGGATGGCCTTAGTAGACACAATTTTCCCATATCTGTGAGGATAGAAATTATTTTATACAGTTTACAGATGCACATAAACAGTTTATATGTTTGAGATTTTGTTTGTATATTGATTTACTATAATAGTTTTTGTTAATATTTTGAATTCGATTCCATTTGAATATTTTCTGTTTCCACTTTAAGTTTTTTAAATTAGTCTTGTGTGTTTTGTCATTTTTATTAGTTTTTTGAATGTCTGTATAATTTTTATTAATTTTTATTTTATTAATTTTAGTATGTTTAATTTGAGTTATTTTAAAAAAATATTTCCAAATGTTTGAGTTTGTTGTGTGTGAACATGCCTTCAAGCTCCAAACACACAGCTCGTCCTCATGGGGTGTGTGTGTGTGTGCGCCATAAGCACATCTCATTACAGACATACTGTTTGTGTCCGCTGGGAAACCATGTGTGTGTGTGTGTGTGTGTGTTGTTCTGTGGGGACAGTTTCACATTATCATCACTCTTGGTCTCATTAAAAGTTGAAAAGTTAACTACTTACTCAAACATAACATACAGAACTTCCTGTTTCTATGATCTAAAAATACTGACGCATGACATTAGACCCTATAAAACCGCTGAACCATAATGAAAAAGCATTACCGAACACATCCTGGGATTCAATTAAAATCATGTTTGAAATCATGGTTAATGTCACATTGAAACAGAAGGTCCAGTTGAGCGCATTGCATTGTGGGATACAGTACACAGTGTGCTTTAGTTGAATACTATGGAAGCATGTTTCTGTCACCGGAATTTTTCTCTCAGAATTGTGAGATGTAAACGCAGAATCTACAGCTATAAATTAAAAAATGCAAGAAAAATTGTGAGATGTAAACTCAGAAATGTGAGAAAAGTCAGAATTGTGAAATTGGGATATGAGAAAAACAATTCCAAGACGTAAACTCAGAATTGCAAGAAAAATTTCAGAATTGCGAGAAATAATTGTAAGACGTAAACTCAGAATTGCAAGAAAAAAAAAATCAGAATTGCAAAAAAAGACAGAACTACAAGATATAAACTTAGAATTGCAAGAAAAAAAATCTGAATTGTGAGATGCAAACTCATAATTATGAAAAAAAAATTCAGAATTACGAGAAAAATCTCAGAATTGTGAGAAAAAATTGCAAGATGTAAACTCAGAAATGTGAGAAAAGTCATAATTGTGAGATTGTGAGATGAGAAAAACAATTCCAAGGCATAAACTCAGAATTGCAAGAAAAAATTCAGAATTGCGAGAAAAAATTGCAAGACGTAAACTCAGAATTGCAAAAAAAATAATTCAGAATTGCAAGAAAAGACAGAACTGCAAGATATAAACTTAGAATTGCAAGAAAAAAAAGTCAGAATTGTGAGATGTGAACTCAGTCGTCTGGTCAGTTGTGTTTAAATCATTAGAGTTTTGAAAAGTTTATTTACTCATTTCTGGTCTATTTCTGGAGCTGGGATGTGGATCTTTGTATGTGTGCTGTGTGACACTCTTGAGAGTTTGGTTGTGTGTTTTTGGATAACTTATTCAGGTGATCACTCCTTCTGTGAGGAGCCTCAGCCCCTGGGGGTCAGTACAGTTTTGTTGTTGTTGTTGTTTTGTGCATACTTCTTAGTGTTTATGTAGTGATTTTCTTCCTGGTTGTTTTCTTTTTTATTTATTGTGATTGTTTTGTGTTTAGAACTTGAATTGAGTGGAATTCCCTTGAAAGCATCGGCTTTGTTGCTTCATTTTTTTCCTTTTTGTTTGTTTGTGAGTTGTACGAATTCCAGTCTTTATGTGAATCATTCTTCATGTCTTGTATCTCTATTTTTTCTCTTTATTGATTTGTATATTGCTTTCAGAAACCAAAAATTGTGCGTGTGCGCACTCACGGTTGGCAGAGTTTGATGAGGTCCTGGTCTGTGGTTCCAGGTGGAAGTCCTCGGATGTACAGGTTGGTTTTACTGAGCTGCACCAATGCACTCTGACTACAGCTGCCGCTTCCTGGACTGGGCGGGGCCATCAGCTGAGGGGGCGGGGCATATGACTGTTAGACAGAGAGAGGGCGTGGTTAACCTGAAGGTTCTAAAGAATGGTTCTAAGTGTGTTCCACTTAAAGCAGCGCTGCACAGACCAATCGGTGTATGACAAAGTAAATAAATAAAATAGATAAATAAAACTGTTCTAGTTCACATTTAATGCCATTTATATTAATTTACCTTTATATTTACCTGAAATACATTTAAGTTGAAGCAATAAAATTCGGAAATAAAAACTTATACTGTACTAAAATTGAAATAAAAATAAATGGTTAAATTTATACATATATTTTACACAAAATAATTACAAAAATTTTAAACAATATACAAAAATTCTTAATGATACTGAAAAAACTCTGATATATAATACTAAAATAGCACTGGTGCAGCAGGGTTGTGGGCAATAATATGACAATATTTTGCATGTTATATTATGCTGGATCAGACAGCAGTATAGTTACAAACGCATCCAAACTGAACTAGACTCCTTCACCCGATTCCTGTGTCTCTGTCTCTCTCCCACGATCCTTTGCTCTCTCTTGGCTGCCTTCTGTCTGCAGGAATGTGAACGTCCCACCCTTGTGATCAGCTTTGTTTTAAAGGTCAGGAGTTTTACACAATGAAATCATCAAACTGCACACTTTACTCGCCAGTCGCCACATGCTGAAACATGCAGAACGCACGCAGAATAAACCACATGCTACTGAGGGAGGAAAAGAGATGATAAATGTCCTTCTGTGAGACGTCCATGTGTCTCAGTCTGTCAGGAGAGGACAGTAAAGCTGAGACACTATGAAACAGAAGAACAAGCAGCAGTAATGTCACATAGTCAGACTTGTGATCTGCTCCACAAGCTTATGCTGACCAATTAAACAGGAAGAGACCGTTTGATTACATGCAAATCAGAGCAAACATGGAAAGAAATACAGTGTCAACCACTAATATGGGCACCCTTGCTAAATATAAGCAAAGGTGGCTGTGAAAATAAATCTTTCATTCAAAAAATTCACAAAATTCTAAACTTTCATTGAAGTGAAACGATTGAAATTGGGGGGAAACTCACATTATGAAATAAACGTTTTTCTCCAATGCATGTTTGCCACAATTATTGGCACCCCTAGAAATTCTTATGTGTAAAATATCTCTGAAGTATATTCACATTCATATTTACAATTTTTTTTAGCACACCAGGGTGACTAGGAGCATGACTTCCTGTTCCACAGGATTATAAATAGAAGGACACAAAGGCCAAATTCCCTTAATCATCCATCACAAAGAGTAAAACCAAAGAATATAGTGCAGAACAAGATTGCTGAGCTTCACAAAATAGAAAGTGGCTGTAAGAAAATAGCTAAAGCATTTAAAATCCCAATTTCCACCATCAGGGCAATAATTGATAAGTTCCAATCAACTAAAGATATTACAAATCTGCCTAGAAGAAGACGTGTGTCTATATCGTCCTGATGCCCGGTGAGGAAGAGAGTTTGAGTGGCCAAAGACTCACCAAGGATCACAGCTGGAGAATCGCAGAGATTAGCTGAGTCTTGGGATTAGTTGAGCCCCTACATCACCACATGCTGTTTGGGAAGGTTTCAAGAAAAACCCTCCTCGCTCATCCAAAAACAATCTCCAGCATATTCAGTTGTCCGACACGACTGGAACTTCGAATGGGACTGGCTTCTATGGTCAGATAGAAAAAAAAAGCTTTTTTGGCAGCAAACCCACCAGATGGGTTTGGTGCAAACAGGGATAAAAAGTAGCCCATGCACACAGTTAAATATACTGCTGGATCTTTAATGTTGTGGGCCTGTTTTTCTGCCGGAGGTCCTGGACGTCTTGTTCAGATATTGGCATCATGGATCCTATCAAATACCAACAGATAAAAAATCTAAACCTTCCTGCCTCTGTTAGAAATCTTATAATGGGCCGTGGTTGGATCTTCCATCAGGACAATGATCCAAAACAAACATTAAAATCAACACAAAAATGTCTCACTGAGCACAAAATGAAGCTTCTCCCATGGCTTTCCCAGTTCCCTGACCTGAACCCTGTAGAAAATGAGTGTGATGAACTGAAGAGAAGAATTTGTGACTCTGAAGGGTCTGGAGAGGTTCTGGATGAAGGAATGCTCTCTGATCTCTTGTCAGGTGTTCTCTAACCTCATCAGGCATTATAGGAGAAAACTCAGAGCTGTTATCTTGGGAAAAGGACGTTGCGATAATTGGGTGCCAATAATTGTGGCCAATGTGAACTAGAGAAAAACATTTATTTCATAATAAGATTTTCCCCTCACTTTCCATTGTTTTACTTTAATGATAGGTTAGAATTTTGTGAATTTTTTGAATGAAAGATCAAAAAGATAAATGATGCAGATTTATTTTCACAGCTGCCTTTGCTCATATTTACCAAGGGTGCGAATATTAGTGGTTGGCACTGTATGTGCTAAACGCAACTTGCACATGTGCACAGAAATGCAGCCAGATAATGACTGAAAGACAGCGAGTGGTACACATTTCACTGGATTCATGTTTCTTAGATGAAGCATAAGAATAAAAATAAATAAATAAATAAATGATGGGAATTATTAATATTTTCATTGAAATCAAGATGACAAAAAAGGAAAAAAGTTAAATAAATATAATAAAATAAAATAAAAAGAGTATGTATTTATTTATCTTCCACAAAATGGAATAAAAAAAAAATAAAAAATAAAAATTTAATTTTTATTTTACACTGAATTCAAGGCAGGGTTATTATAGTTAACTAAAACTAAAACCATAAAAAAGCTATTTTATTTAAACTAGTTAACAAGGCAAATTTTCTCATTTTGATTTAGTTTAACTATATGTTCTAAAATTAAAATATTAATAAAAACTATATACACATTTAAAAACAAAAAAGAAAATCTAAAAAGAAAATCTAATTCAAAATATTAAAATCTATAATAGTATCTCGATGATACTAAAATAACACTGATTCAAGGTCCTTAGAAAAAAGCAAGTAAAGATATAAATAATAACAATAATTCAATATAATTCAAAATGTAATTTATTTTTTTTATTACTATTTTTTTTTCTTCACAGATTTAAGGTTCATATAAAAAAACAAGTTCAAAATAAGATAAAATAAAAATGAAAAATGTATTCATCCAACTACAATCACAGCTGCCATGATCACTAATGAACATAAACATCCCTTCAGCTCAGCACTAGCTTTCTGTGGGTGGTAATAACACAACGTTAATTGCATCAGGCAAAGAAGAGAGTCACAGAGACTCTAAACACACATCCTTCATCTGCTCTCATTACAAACACAGATTCAATGAACAACGACGACATCACCCAGAGGACTCAACATCATATATTAGGACAGACACGTGTGTGTGTGTGTCCTTGAGGGACAGTTCGTGTTTAATTGGCTGCACTCTTACAGAGTCTTTTATGATTCTCACAGGAAGGATTGATACACACACACACACACACACACACACTCTCGCACACACACACGCTCACACACACACACACACACACACACACACACACACACACACACACTCACACACACACACACACACACACACTCACACACACTCTCGCACACACACACGCTCACACACACACACACACACACACACACACACTCACTCACTCCATCAGTTGTGTTACTTTCTCACCTAAAGCTCAGAATTAAACCCCAGCTCATGACTAAATCCTGTTCAATATTAAGATTCATCTGCCTAGAAATGTAGTCCTACCTCTGAAACGAGTTGCCCAACGCTACAAATCAAATACTAAACATTTCATTCATAATTCATGTCACAGATGCAGTACACAGAGCTGAAGACACACAGAACCTGAAATATTAAAGCTGCATCAACACCTGATAAAGAAACGAGTCTAAACACAATCTGACCATCAAAACATGAACATCTGCTGTTGTGAAGTCGACTCGGTGTAAAGTCTCTGGTTTGTTTCCAGAGACTGAAATAAAGCATGATTTATTCTTTAACTGACAGACATTCAGAGCTCACAAACCAGTCAAACCCCCTCAGAACCTCACGGTTCAACTCAGTTTTGATTCAGAGTCAGAGTGTGGTTCCCAAATGATTCTTGATTCACCTCAATGTTTGTAGGAGTACAAATGAACATAAGGTGAGATTAAATGCATAAAGGTTACAGCACTAAAACGCATCTGCTCTGAGAAACAAAATCTGCAAATGACCTTGTATACTGTATATGAGTATGAAAGTTTCAAAGTTAAATCAAACATTATTGCAGTATATTTTACAAGAAAATACTATTGAGTTTTTTTTACTTTAAAATTTCACATAAAATTCAACATGTTACATGCATTTTTATTATTATTATTATTTGTGAAATTTATTCCGCAATATCTGCGCAAAAAGTAAATCCTACACCATTTTTTTTCCAGTAATAAAAGGAGATGCATTTATATGGAAGCTTGTTTCTGCCACAGGATTAAAAAAATAAAAAAATAAATACATTTAAAGGTAACTGCGACGTTATCTCACAATTTACACCTTTTTCTCATAACTCTGAGAAGAAAAATCAAAATTTTTAAATAAGAAGTCACAATTACCTTTTTATTTTTTATTCTGTTAAGGAAACAAAAAAAACTGAATTGAGAGTTGAAATCTCACGTCCTCAAATGTCCCTAAAGAGAGGCCTCATCAGATTTAGCTCACAAGCTACAGCTAAACACACACAGTGAATGCACATGAGAGGAGGACGACACTCATTCAGCATCATCAATGATCAATATGGAGAGGTCTTAGACTGAATATATAAATATTGATACATTCATTTGAGCCCTGAGCTCATCTCATCACACTCACACTCACTCACACACACACACACACACACACACACATACACACAGCTGTAATAGCCATTAAAACACACACACACACACACACACAGGAGATTGAATTGGTTTCTCTGAATCTTCACTGTGGGGGTTTGGGTCACTCCTCAATCTGTGCAGGTCAAGGCAACAGCAGCAAACACGCTCACACACACACACACACACACACAAGCTCTATGTAATCATTAACTGCCTCTGGACTACAAAAAATGACGGCTCATTTCAGACAGAAACCCAACCATCTACTGAACACTATCAATCAGTCTGAAATGTTTCTAATGTCTGATCTGGTGAAATGTTTTCTGCAGTGTCATTAATTTATTTAATCAAAAATACAGTAAAATTTGTAAAATTGTGAAATATTATTAACATTTTAAATAACTATTTTCTATGTGAATATCTGTTAAACTGTAATTTATTTCTGTGATGCGCAGCTGTATTTTCAGCATCATTACTCCAGTCTTCAGTGTCACGTGATCTTCAGAAATCAGTATAATATGCTGATATTTTGCTCAAGAAACATTTCTGATTATTAGCAATGTTGAAAACAGTTGTGCTGCTTCATATTTTTGTGGAAACTGTGATTCTTTTTTTATTTTTCAGGATTCACAGTTGAATAGAAAGTTGAAATGAACCAATTATTTTAAATATACATTTTTGTAACATTATAAATGTCTTTACTGTCACTTTTGATCACTTTAATGCATCCCTGATGAATAAAAATATTAATTTCTTTAAAAAAATGTACTGACCCCAAATGTTTGATTGTATGTATATTTGAAATCCCCTAAAGCCTCATAGAAACATCTTATATTTTAAATATCCATAAAGACATTTTGTTTCTCACATTCTCTGCTGTTTTCACATCAAACCTGTTTTTCACAGACTGATGACGTTTCCACAATTACAAACAAACGCTGCTGTGAGGGGTTTTCTAATGCAACCGTTGAGGGAATGACTGTAAATTTGATGTTTTTCTCTCATCTGATGACTGTAATCAATCTCTATACGTTTTTTATTTCCTCTTTTGGAAATTCATTGAAATGTTATTGTGGATTTGTTTCTTTCAGTACTGTAGAAAATTAAATGACAAAATCATAGCTGAGAACCCTGGAAATGTGGAAAGGGCCCAAGACACTTTTTTATGATGACAAGTCCTTCATTAAATCTGCACAGATGTGACGTCACTCTCTCTCTCATGAATGGTGAATGTGCACATCTGCTAGCGCTCCTGCTGTTATCATGGTAATCAGAGCCACAGCTGTGTGTGTTTTATGTGTTTCATCCACAGCTCACAGATGAACCTATTCTCATTTAAAACCACACAAACTAGACAAGCTCTTACTGGAACTCTTCAAATATACATCCAAGATACACGAGAGTAACCTGAGATCATTAAACACAGCCAAACATGAACTCAGCGACCCACCAGCCAACCTGAACACACACACACACACACACACACACACACTCTCTCTCTCTCTCACACACACGCACACACACGCACACACACACACACACACACACACAGTAATATGTGTGTTTCCGTGAATGATTCTGGAGTTTCTCTTGAGTTTCCTCCTCTTCTCGATGGATCTCATCAGTGTTGTTAAATAAAATAGAAATTAAGCTAAAAAACAAACAAAAACATATTTAACCCAAACGGCAACATTTCTAATATCCATTTACTTAAAGTTTTTAATTTAATATTTACATTTTATTTAAATAATAGTATGATATAAATATTATTTTTTTAAAAATTGCAATTAATTGAAACAAGTTTGAGTTGAAGTACTAAAATTGCTGAAAAGTTTATATCAAAATAAAACAAACTATTTTTACAAAAATGTTTTTGTTAATTTAAATAAAGCTAAAATAAATATATAAATATCGGATGAAAAACTGAATCCAAATGAAAATTAGAAATGTGGTAACATTTCCAATATGCATTTAGTTAAAGTTTCTACCTAATATTGAAATTTTATATAAATAATAATATAATATAAATTAACAATAATATTTCTGGCAACTAACTGAAATAAGTTGAAGTTGAAATACTAAAATTACTAGTTACTAAAATAACTGAAAACAAACTGAAAAATAAAAATGATAAATATTTTTAAAAATAACTAATAAAAATGGCAAAAGCACATAAAATTAGTAATTAAACTAAAAATGAGAAGTGCAAATATAAAAATAAAAGCCAATTCAAAATATGAATTTCTAAATACATAAAATATATACTATAATAATATGTAAACAATACTAAAATAACACTGGATCTCATCCGTTCTCTCTCAATAAGGGGTGTGAAACTATTTTTAGGGGCTTGTTTTTATCCGGTTTGTCTGGATGGTGACTGTAACTTCCTGAAGAATGAGACTCAATCTGATTGGCTGAGGATGAAGGTCGCTCTGCTAAACACACGTCCTTTGTGTCCCTCATTAGCACATGCATATATAATGACTTAATAACTGATGCCATCTTTTACTAGGCTGTTTTATTACAGGAATATTTTTAGCCTGATCCCAGACCAATGACCGACGTCTCCTCGCTCTATTAGGACATTAATACATGACGTCTGAAGGACAGTAAACGACTCCTTATTTTATAGCACTTTTTAATCTCATTCCTGTGATTTAATGTTGTAAAAGTTTGGGGTTAGTAAGACTTTTTTGTTGTTTTTATTCAACAAGGATGCATTAAATTGATCAAAAGTGACAGTAAAGATATAAAAATATCACCAACCCCAAACTTCTGAAAAGCAGTTTATAAAAAGGTTTATATTAAAATAAGTCACAGTAAAGCACCATAGCAGACAAATTAATCTGTGTGTGTGTGTGTGTGTTTGTGTGTGTGAGAGAGTGAGTGAGTGAGTAAGTGTGTGTGTGTGTGTGTTTGTGTGTGTGTGTGTTTGTGTGTGTGTGTGTGTGTGTGAGTGTGTGTGTGTGTGTGTGTATGTGTGTGTGCGAGAGAGAGAGTGTGAGTGTGTGTGTGTGTGTGTGTGTGTGTGTGTGTGTTATCATATGACACTAATTTTTCCCAAGAGTGCTGTGACTGAGTGGATAAAGCTTAGAACGTGTAATCAAACGGTGGTTGGTTTGATTCCCACAAGTAAGCCATAAGCTTTCACCATTTTACCCATGAGCAAGACACTTAACTTCAACTTGCTTGAAGGGAAATTATTCCAGCAGCTACCTTTTTAGAGAGTTATAAATGAGGCTGTGTGTGTGTGGGTGTGTTTGTGTGTGTGAGAGAGAGAGAGAGAGAGTGTGTGTGTGTGTGTGTGTGTGTGTGTGTGTGTGTGTGTGTAAGAGAGAGAGTGTGAGTGTGTGTGTGTGTGTGTGTGTGTGAGAGAGAGAGAGAGAGTGTGAGTGTGTGTGTGAGTCAGGTTGTCAGAAATCACTGACCAAACTCTGATATCAAAGTTAGATGTCACAGATGTGTTAATGTTTAAGTTTAAGCTTGAGTTTGGTCTCAGAGGAGAATCATGGGAAATCACAGCTAACGTTCGCAGTGCTGCCGCCCTCTATTGATCAGATATTAAAGGTCAGTGTTCAGTGTTTCTACGTTTGACTGAATGTTCAGAGATGCTGGACGAATTTATAACAATCTTAAACACACAAACAGAATGAAGAAGAAGAATCGGCACATGATACCAGGGTATTACCTTACTGATGAATATGCCAGTCATGTAATACTATGATATATATATATATCCAAGTACTATAGTATGACCATGGTACTTTTGTGAAAAGATCATGTGACTTTCCCTTGTTCAGCTGACAAACGTCATCTCGTAACATCTGCTGTGTGTTTATAGGCCGTGTTTAACAGCACACCGATGTGCAGTATTTCATATGTGCGTCATTAAAACCTCTTCAGGAACATGAGCAAAAATACGCTCACACACACACACAAACACCAAACACACAGCGATATTCAGAGCATGAAAATGCATGCAGAGAGAGACAGAGAGAGAGAGAGAGAGAGTGTGTGTGTGTGTGTGTGTGTGTGTCTACTGAACCATATTTTGGGGACATATTTAATCCCTAAAATGAGAAAATGAGGGTAAACCTGACAAAACTTCCACTTAGGGATGTCCTCATTTGTAAAAAAACAACAATCGCTAAACGTTTTCTGTTAGGGTTTGGTTATAGTGTTTGTAACTAGCTGTGAATAAAAACAATAGAAGTCTCTGCAATGTCCACATTTAGAGCGCTAAGTATACATGTATGTGATGCTCTACTTATCCTGACACTGTGTCTCACTGAGCAAGAGTTATGAGGTGTGTGTTTGTGTGTGTGTGTGTGTGTGTGTGAGAGAGAGAGAGAGAGAGAGAGAGAGACCATATGCCAGCAGCACAGATGTATAACACAGTAAATCACACTGATGACCTCTCCCTCTCTCTCTCTCTCTCACACACACACACACACACACACACACACACACACACACACGCACACACATGCACACTAAAACTATAAAATAGAAAAATAAACTGAAATGCCTCAAACACTGAAGTCAATGTATGTTTATTTGCATTTATTTGAATAAATAAACTATTGTTTATAGTTGAATTGACACTGCCATTGAACTGAATCAACAAAATAAACTACACTGAGTTGAATTATGACACTGTTGTCTTCTGTAGAGCCGCTTTACAGCTGAAACTGAAATCGTTTCAGAATTGAATTTTGAAACACTGACACTGTTATTGAAGTAAAGTGAATCAACATAACTAAATTGAGTTGCATAATGACACTACTGTCTTCTATAGTGGTGCTTTATTGCAAATGTAATTAGTTTCATAATTGATTAACATTGCAACATTGACACTTATTGAACTAAATTGAATAAACATAGGTATTTCAACTAAATGACGCTTGCCTTTTTATTTAAAGCTGCTTTATAGTTGATTTTGAATTTGTTTCATAATGGATGAATTTTCCAACATTGACACCGTCACTGAACTGAATTAAATCAACATCAAATTGAGCTGAATTACAACACCATTGTGTTTTGTAGAGCTGCTTTAGGGACTACATTTGTTTCATAATTGAACTTTGCACCAGTGACAGTTCTTGAACTGAACTGAATCAGCATGGAACTGAATTGCTTTACTGAATTTTGCAACATTGACAGTTGGAGTTAATGTTGAACTAAATTGAACTGAATGAGACTATTCTCTTCTGTTGAGCAACTTTAAAACTCACCTTGTTTTATAATTGATTAATTTAGCAACATTGGCACTGCACTGAATCAATGTTGAACTGAACTGGGCTGAATAATAACTCTATTGTCTTCTGTAGAGCTGCTTTACATCTGAAATTGAATTTATTTCATAATTGATGACACTGTTGTTTTGTATATGTATTGTATGAAAGTGCTATAGAAATACTATAAATGTGACTTGACAACTGTCAACTCGTCCTAATAGTATCAAGTCAATCAATCCATCACTATCAGAGAGAGACTGAGCTGAAGAGAGTACCTTGCTGTGAGCGTAGGGCGGATAGTAGCAGGTGTAGTGCGGGAACATCTGGTGCTGCTCCAGCATTTTTCCCATGAAGCTGCAGTCTGGAGTCCGGAGCGGAGCGCTAGATGAGTCCCTGATGGATGAGTGTGATGGTGATGGTGATGATAATCCAGCACAGATGCTGAGCAGTGAGGAGAAGACAGGTGATGGTCCTGTATCCGTGTGAGCGAGAGAGCATGTGTTCCGTCCGTCAGAGGAGGAGAGAAGGGGAGCGTCTGTGATCCGTGTGCTTCCTGCTCCAATAACAGCGTCTCACTCTGGTTCAGGGGCTCGACTGGAGAGAGAGAGAGAGAGAGAGAGAGAGAGAGAGAGAGAGA
>NW_015506002.1:168322-184570 GCF_001515645.1 Sinocyclocheilus grahami
TTTTCTGGACCTTGACAGTGTAAGTTACTTGGCAGTCAATGGGACAGTCACAAGCCTCCCGGTTTTCATCCAAAATATCTTAAATTGTGTTCCGAAGACGAACTAAGCTTTTACGGGTTTGAAGCTTTTTAAGTGATTAATTACAAAATTTTCATTTTGGGGTGGAGTATCCCTTTAATATACTAAAATTAAAACTAAAATAAAGCTAACAAAAAAAAGTAAAACTAATAAACATGACAAAATTGAACTTAAATGAAAATTAGAACTGCTGCCATGGCAACTAAATAAAAAAATATGTTTAAGTACTAAAATGAATAAAACTAAAATGGAAATAAATATAAAAATTACAAAAGCAAGGTTGTTGAATATCAATCAGATTGAATAAATATAAAATATATAATGATAAATATAAAGCTAAATAGAAACAATAAAATACTAAAACTAAGGAAAATGACAAAAGCACATAGAATTACTGGAACTTACAGTAAAATTAAAATGAATGCTGAAAATGTAAAACAAATAAAAATAAATTCAAAATTAAAACTGAAACTGAAATAAATATAATGCAAAACAGAAATACAAAAAAACTAAAAAAACAAACAAATAAAAATGAAAACTGAAAATATAAAAAAGCCAATTTAAAATATGAATAAATACTATATAACAAAAATCGTATTGGATTCATTTGGATAGTGCATGTAGACATTTCTAGTCTTCTTCAAAGAGCCTTTAAATGAGCCGTGCTCGTTTTATTAAAGCTACAAGTTGATTTTATTAATTGTGCTAGTGAATTAGCTGATGAAAACCATAAAAACATCTTCAGACACACCCTCTCATAAGCCAGGAGGAAATGAACTGCTTAAATTAGACTCGAATCACCTTCTTAATTAAGTGATGAGCTCTGAGTCCCTCACCTCAGTGCACATGTCTTGAGATGATCTTGATTTGCGTGGATGTTCTCCACAGCAGAGCCTCGTTTGCTTTATGAATGTTTGATTGCAGAAGAATGGCTGAGCTTCTTCTGTGAGGATCCATCCATCAAGAATGCTTTCTTTAAAAAAAAAAAGTTTTTCATAGTGTGAAGAACATTTGAATAATCTAATAATTTAATAACGTGCAAAGAAAAGGTTACATGGGCGTTAAAGGCTCTTCACGGAACCATAGATGCCAGTAAAGAAGCCTTATTTTATTAACTTTATTTATTTATCCCTTGTTCTTGTGTTGAGAACTATCAGATATTTTAGATAAAATATTATCTTAATTTTTTATGCTTTAAACATCAAAACTATGAATTCCCCTGTTAATATTTTCTCAATTTTACTGCGGATGTCCTTCTCAAAGTTCAATTATTAAGCAAACATTTTTCTTTCATTTCAAAGGCGGCACACTTAAGGTGAATACAAAACAAAATCTCATGTAATATTTAGTTACGGTCTCCAGAGGTGGACGATCACATGAAGGTTACGCATCTACATTCACTGCATTTATATCGAACAGAAACAGTACTTTATTCAGGCCAAATGTCGTATGCTATTGGAGAACAGTGCCATTGCATGTAAATGTGGAGACAAAAGCTGAAGCATGTGGTGCTGTGACACACAAACACACACTCAGCTCTTGTTTTGAAGATCCAGTCAGATATGACAGTGAAAAAGAGAGGAGACCTGATGGAAATAGAGCAGAACGGATCCATCTCTCCTCCTCTGTGTCTCTGTTCGCTGAGTGTGTGTGTGAGTGAGTGTGTGTGTGTGTGTGTGTGTGTGTGTGTGTGTGTGTGTGTGTGTGTGTGTGTGTGAGTGTGTGTGTGTGTGTGAGTGTGTGTGTGTGTGTGAGTGTGTGTGTGCGTGTGTGAGTGTGTGAGTGTGTGTGTGTGTGTGTGTGTGTGTGAGTGTGTGTGTGTGTGTGTGTGTGTGTGTGTGTGTGTGTGTGTGTGAATGTGTGAGTTTCCCATGAGACTTTACCAACAAATCAGGTGCTGTTTAACTCCAGGTGTGTTTAATTTCCCTGTTGGACTAAAGTGTGTGTGGGTGAGTGTGTGTGTGTGAATGTGTGTGAATGTGTGAGTTTCCCATGAGACTTTACCAACAAATCAGGTGCTGTTTAACTCCAGGTGTGTTTAATTTCCCTGTTGGACTAAAGCTGCGGTTAAACTCGGCCTGAGCTCCATTTACTCCCAGTCATGTGCGCGCGGACAAGCAGAAACACAAACACACGCAGAGAATTTTCATCTTTTACTGTGTACACTGAAAAAATTTACTCAATTTTTTTAAGGTAAGTGGCTGCAATCAATTTATTTTAGCTACATTTAAATAAACAAATTTAGTTGACTAACTTTCAGCAAAATGTATTTATTTAAATGTAGCTAAAATAAATTGTTTGCAACGACTTACCTTAAAAAAATTGAGTAAATTCAATTAATCTTTTTTTTCTTTCAGTGTAATGCACAGAGTTTTTATAGTTAACTAAAACAAAAAATAAAACCATTAAAAAATGACTAAAATAATTACATGTAAAAATAACAAAAAATAACTCATTAAAATAAATGTACAAAATATCATTATAATTTAAAAAAAAAAATATATATATATATATATACATTAACTGAAATTTTAAAAGTCACCTTATTTTATTTAATCTAGTTGCAGAAGTAACATTCCTCATTCATTTAGTTTCATTTTGAGTACTAAAATGTGACCCTGGACCACAAAACCTGAAATTGAGATACTGTAAGATACTATATTTGGCTGAGATACAACTATTTGAAAATCTGAAATCGGAGGGTGCAAAAAAAATCGAAATATTGAGAAAATCATCTTTAAAGTTGTCCAAATGAAGTTCTTAGCAATGCATATTACTAATCAAACATTAATTTTTGATATATTTACGGTAGGAAATTTACAAAATATCTTTATGGAATTAATCATGGAATTTACTTAATATCCTAATGATTTTTGGCATAAAAGAAAGAATGATAATTTTGACCCATACAATGTATTTTTGGCTATTGCTACAAATATCCCCCAGCGACTTAACACTGCTTTTGTGCTGCAGGCTCACAAATAAATAAAATGAAATAAAATAAAACTAATAAAAAAATTATATAGACATAAAAAATAAAAAATAAAACGAACTAAAATGACAAAAACACAACAAAATTACTATAAAGCTAACATCAAAGTGAAAACAGAAAATATAAAAATAAAATTAATTTCAAATACTAACAAAAACTACAAAAGTATATCAATGAAACACTGGTAGCGAAGTCTGGTGAACGCTGACCTTTGAATTCGTAGAGTAAAAAGGATCTAAACGTCACAGATTGAGTCGTGTCTCAGTAAAAAGATCAAAACAAAACTTCAAAATGGACTGAAGTGCTGCGATTAAGCGGGACACAGTCTAGAATAACCTAATGCAGGGATGAATTTAACTATGAAGGGCCACAAATCAAACATGATTTAGGGCCGCGGGCTGAAAATAAAACTGCTTTACGTATATCAAACTATATTATATTAAAATGCACATTTAAAAAAAAAACAATTTCATTTATATTCTCTATATCAATGCAACTCCAGCAGATCTTCATTCATCCGGAGCCACAGAGCCACGTTGTGTTCTGAGGAAGAAGGTAATCAGATGCTCATCAAAAATTAATGCGGTAAAACGGCATAATGGGGTCTGATATGAAATCTGCAATTACCTCTTATGCTCATATTACAGCAAACAACTGACACACACAGAAACTACATTAGAGAGCTGGTCTCATAGACTTCCATTGTTTTTCTGTCTCCAAACCCTGAACCAACTCTCTCAGAAACCTGTGCACGTCATGTGATTTACATTCAATCATGTGGACCATGCTCAAGAAACATTTCTGATTATTATCATTGTTGAAAATAGTTTTTTTCTGCTTAATATTTTGTGGAAACCAGGATACAGTATAGTTCCATTCAAAAGTTTGGAGTACGTAAGATAAAAAAAAATGATTAATTATTACTTTTATTCAGTAAGGATGCATTAAAGTGATCAAAAGTGGCAGTAAATACATTTATAATGTTACAAAAGATTTCTATTTTAATTAAATGCTGTTCCTTTGAGCTTTCTATTTATCTGTGAATCCTAAAAAAAATTAATGCATCACAGATTCCACAAAAATATTGGGCAGCACAACTGTTTTCAACATTGATAATAATCAGAAATGTTTCTTGAGCAGCAAATCAGCATATTAGAATGATTTCTGAAGATCATGTGACACTGAAGACTGGAGTAATGATGCTGAAAATACAGCTGCGCATCACAGAAATAAATTACAGTTTAACAGCTATTCACATAGAAAACAGTTATTCTAAATTGTAATAATATTTCACAATTTTTACTGTACTTACTGTATTTTTGGTCGAATAAATGCAACCTTGGTGAGCAGAAGAAACAGAGAGTGAGCAGAATTATTTTAAACTTTTATTCATTAGTGTATATAGAATGTTTCAGAACATATTAAGATATAATGAAATCTAATTAATTTGAAATAAAAAATATAAATCCCTTCTATTAAATAAAGTCATATTTTAAAAAAGTTAAAAAGTGATTTTAATTCAACATTTCACTTTTAGTGAGAACATTTGGCTCTCAGGTAAAGACAGACCTATCGTTCTTGCTGTGTTTGTGTTTTGGAAGCAGCATCTTTATTCTGAAAGCACTTCTGTTGATCTGAGGATGATGATGATGATGATGATGATGATGATGATGATGATGAAGAAACACAGTCCCATTTAAACTGCTTCACTCCTGTAGATGAAGTTGAACTGCTTTCATACCTGAAACTAAAATAAATCCCAATATAAACTCCAAACAAACCAAATGCTCTAATTATAGCAAATAAAAGCCTCCGTCTCCTCATTAAAGGCCTCTTCCTCATTTTTTTCTCAGTTGTGGATCATTCTCATCCCTCGGTTTCACTCGTGTCCATCTCCGCTGCTCCAGATGGTGAATTACATGATGGAGAGGCAAGTGAACAGCCTTGTGGGAAACGGTGCAGACATGCTGTCCAATGTGTGCCATCCCTCCATCACTCCTAATAAACCGCGGTGCCGGGGGTTCTGGGTAATTGAGCTACTCACAACACTGAGGGCCGTGTCAGACAAACACACAAATCAAGAGTGATGGGGTCCTGACACACCACAGGCCTTTAAATACACACACACACACACAGACACACTCACTCACTCACTCACTCACTCACACACACACAGTCCCATTTAAACTGCTTCACTCCTGTAGATGAAGTTGAACTGCTTTCATACCTGAAACTAAAATAAATCCCAATATAAACTCCAAACAAACCAAATGCTCTAATTATAGCAAATAAAAGCCTCCGTCTCCTCATTAAAGGCCTCTTCCTCATTTTTTTCTCAGTTGTGGATCATTCTCATCCCTCGGTTTCACTCGTGTCCATCTCCGCTGCTCCAGATGGTGAATTACATGATGGAGAGGCAAGTGAACAGCCTTGTGGGAAACGGTGCAGACATGCTGTCCAATGTGTGCCATCCCTCCATCACTCCTAATAAACCGCGGTGCCGGGGGTTCTGGGTAATTGAGCTACTCACAACACTGAGGGCCGTGTCAGACAAACACACAAATCAAGGAGCTGGAGTGTGTGATGCAGCATTTGGCGAGTCGTTCTGCACAGATGTGAGTTTGTTTATGGAGCAGAAAAACCTTTTTCCCTGAATAAACGCTCGGATTCAGACTCCCAGCATTCACAATCCTCACACACACACATCTGTCGTGAACCATAAACACAACACACTCATATTCACCTGAGATGAGCAATGGACAAATATTCAAGCTTGAACAAAAAAAACAGAACACAGTGAAGGTGCAAATGTAAAGCAAACAGTCCCATCTAAACAGCTTTAAACATTACCCATAATTCCTGACATGAACAGAAAGATACAGCTGCAGGAGCAGAATTTACTTTTATGTATTTGGAAGATGGTTTTAACTAAAGAGACTTGCATTCATGGTGTACATCTGCTTAGTTCATGCACTCCCTGAGAATCAAACCCATGACCTCGGTGTTGCAAGCGCCATCATCTACTGTTTGAACTACAGGAAAAACAGAAAAAAATAATATGATGACACAATATTATGATGACCCAATTATTAATTAAATCATACAAATGTAAAAAATAAATAATGAAATAAATAATTTTAAAGTAAAACAACCAAAATAAAACAATTAGCAAAAAAAATATTTGAAAAATAAAAATAAAAATAAAAAATAAATAAAATTAAGAAAAAAGCATATTTTATATATATATATATATAAAAATACATAAAAAAATAAAATGAATATCAAAAATGAAAATTTTGAAAAATTAAAATAAATACATAATTTTAAAAGAACAACAAACAAAATAAAACAGTTATCATACATTAAAAAGTATGAAATTCTAAATAAAATACATATATATATATATATAAAACATCAAAATGAAACAATTAAAAATATTAAACATTTTATTTGAAAGTAAAAACAAAACAATTACTAAAAATGTGACATACTTAAAATTAAAACAAATAAATGAATAAAAACACATTAAAATAAATGTTCCAAAAAACATTTGAATTAAAATATCAATATAATAAAATAAAAAATTTGATTGATTGAAAAAAAAAAAGATTTCAGAAAAATATTAAATATTTGAAAAAAATAAATAAAAATAAAACACTTACTAAAACATCGGAATCTTTTATTTGGAATAAATGAAAATAAATACATAATTTTAAAATAATCAAAATAAAACACTTTCTTAAGGTGCGTCCCAATTTGGTTGAGTGCATAGAGCATAAGTACATAGTGTATAAGTGTATAGTGCAGCTTTAGTAAGATTCATTATTTTATTTGTTTAGCTGCATGTCATGTGACCATTAACTGACATCAGAGAACCGTGAACATGCACATTGGTTGCCAAATCATTGAAATATTAAGTCAAAATCTCAAAGTGACTTCAAGTAAATATTGTAGCTGACAGGGATTTGGCTGACGAAAACGTTTGGGAACCGCTGATCTAGTACATACTCAGAAATATGTACTACAGTGTGCATTAGAACCATGTGAACACTCATTCTCATTCTGTGTTCGTGTTGTCGTGTTTTGAAACTACAGTTTGCACGCTGCATTCAGGGACACAAATGCACCCCATAATGCACGGGGAAACTGAGCTGTTTCCATGGTAATAATTACCCAACCACCCGAGGTGCTGCTTCCTGATCTCTGCTGGATCTCATTTCTCTCTGTCTGTTTCCTCTTTTCGGTCTATTTCCTCCCGTCTTCCCTACGGTCACTGTGTGTGTGAGATCTGAATAATCACGATGTTCTTGTTTATATTTATGCATTTGGCAGACGATAGAGAAGTTAAAAATCAAACTTTCTCTGTCTCGGTTTCTCTTTCCATCGCTCGTATCTCAGGTGGTGCGAAAGTGAGGTGTCATTTAAAACGTCTGACTTCCTTAAACCTGGAAACCGTGAAATGACCAATCAGAATCTGTCCCTCCTCATCAGCCGGTCACCGTGACGACGGGCATCTCTGACAGACTGACCCGGAGACAGACTCAATAGCTGTGTCCCAATTCGAAGGCTGTGTCCATCGAAGGTTGCAGACTTAAAGGCTACGCCTTAGAAGGGGGTCTGACCGAGCACTGTGAAATGGGACGGTCCTACGGAGGATTGATCTTGTCGCCTAGCAACGGTGATATTAAACTGTCTGAAAACGAAACACCACCTGTATAAATATGCACAACCTATGCTCACCGTGGTCCATTTATGTACATAATAAGTATTAACCATCTATAAAATCGCATCTCAGTAAGATTTCGAAGCTCGAACTGGAACAGCCTTCGAAGAACGCAGCCTTTGATTTGGGACTCAGCTCATGTCTGATCAGCACACAACCAGATTCAGGGTTAGTATTGTTAAAGGGGTGGTTGATTGCGATTTCACTTTTTTCAGGATAAAACCGTATATTAAAAGGAAGGTCTGACCGAGCGCTGTGAAATGGGACGGTCCTACGGAGGATTGATCTTGTCGCCTAGCAACGGTGATATTAAACTGTCTGAAAACGAAACACCACCTGTATAAATATGCACAACCTATGCTCACCGTGGTCCATTTATGTACATAATAAGTATTAACCATCTATAAAATTGCATCTCAGTAAGATTTCGAGGCTCGAACTGGAACAGCCTTCGAAGAACGCAGCCTTTGATTTGGGACTCAGCTCATGTCTGATCAGCACACAACCAGATTCAGGGTTAGTATTGTTAAAGGGGTGGTTGATTGCGATTTCACTTTTTTCAGGATAAAACCGTATATTAAAAGCTAACATAAGCAGTAGCATTTACAAATAACAGCGTATCTAAAAGTATGAGACAACAGCAAACAAAAACCATAGGCCTACCATTAAAAGCAGTGCTTGCACAGGTTCTGCACGATCCTCTTCAATAATATCCTCTTCGTCTCAACTGGGCTTAAACTGATAAGCGATATTAACGACGCCGTTGTTTACGATACAACCGGAGCACATGCTGCTGTTTTCATTTAATTTAACATTTTGATATTTTAGTTGTTTCTTGATATGTCTATCAACCTTATTTTTCAACGCAGAAGTAAGTCGTTTTCTGTGAATGTGCCAGACTTCCGGTTCAAAGTGCAGTAAATGATAAAACGTTTTACACTATAAACCAGTGTTCATAGTTAAGATAATACATTAATATAATGTGGTAAATACACCAATTTGCGATATCAAGCAGCAAAACGAGCTGTTTTGTACAGCTAAAAGTAGCTGGAAGAGGATGACGCCGGAAGCCAGACACATTACATTTACAAAAAAAAGGTGGATATAGTTATTATATTTAAATCTAGTTTTACTTTTAGTTATTTTAGTATCATTGTGTATTATGATTTTATTAATATTTTGAATGAGCTTTAATATTTTCAGTTTTCATTTACATTTTTGTCAACATTTTAGTCACTATATTTTTTTTTCAATTTATATTCGTTTTTTATATTTCTAGTTTTTTTTAATTAATTTGTAGTTTTAGTTATTTATGCAGAGTATTCTATTTTATTAATATTTTGAATGAGCTTTAATATTTTCAGTTTTCATTTACATTTTTGTCAACATTTTAGTCACTATATTTTTTTTTCAATTTTTATTCGTTTTTTCTAGTTTTTTTTTTATTAATTTGTAGTTTTAGTTATTTATGCAGAGTATTCTATTTTATTAATATTTTGAAATAGTTAAAATGTTTATATTTTGTTTTCATTTAAAGTTATAACAGTGAATTACAAAATATTGCACTAAATTAAAAGTTCAAAAGTTACAAATAAGTTACAATACTGATGTTGAAATTAGGGTTGCAAAAAGGTAGAACATTTCCAGTAAATTTCGGAAATATTCCAGACATTTTGGAAACTTTCCAGGATTTTTTGGAATATTCCAGGGATTTTTTGGGAAAGTTTCCGGAAATTTACCAGATATTTGCCACCCCTTTGCAACCCTAGTTGTAATACTGGTAGCACTAAAATAAAAACTGGATGATATATTTTACAATAAAGTAACAATTTTGAAATACGCTGATGGTTGTGTTTTTTTTTTTTGTCTTTTATCTCAATATTCTTAACAGTGTTGTATAAGGTTTTTTATGCATAATAGTAACCCTAAAATGTGATCAAAAAATAGCTTAGTTTAAAATAGCTGGGCTGAGATATATAACAATTATTATGACTGCAGAAATATGTTCATTCACTATACACATTATCCCACCGGTCACAGTTGTGACTGACTATGAAACACAATTTTTCACACACTTTTCCAACAAATTTTCAAAAAATAGTTATTATTTCAAAGGGTTACATCATTTGGATATTTTCACGTCTGGGAAAAATGTGGGATTAAACGGTTCTACTTCTAATTATTTTCATGTACTTTTTGCTAACTAAAGCAGATCAAGAACTCAAATTCAACCAGTCATGAACTATGCAAAGTTTGCTGTTAAGATGTCTGTTTGTGAAACATGTGTACCAAAAGTGAAAATTAAATATATTTTCTAACTCTAAACACAGTTCCCAAGTAAATTAATAAAAAAAAGGTAGAATGGTTAGTGACCAGCACCCGTTTTTGTCCCCAGCACTTTTCAAAACAAAGTTACGCCACTGGCTGCTATAATGAAAAATACCTGCTTTAAACGCTCTCTCCTGCATGTGTTCTTCTACAAACTGACTCTGCACGGTCGAGTGTGGTGATCAACAGCAGGCCGTTCAATAGGCTACACAGCAGGTTGTGAATAAGGAGAACGGCTCTTTAAATACCGAACGATGTGAAATCGATGCTGTTTGGACGACACACATTAGTAAGCGCGTGTGAAGGCAGCCATCAGCTTCACACATCTCCAGCTGAATCCATAAATCCATCACTCGTAATCCGGCGTCTGAGAGCAGCTGTCAGCGCCCTACCGAGGACGGATGTCTGTGTTTGTCTAGTGCTTTGGTTTGTAAACGGCTGATTTATCGAGACGACTCAAGGTTCTGGACAGAGTCGGCCGGATGCGGTTGATCGGTCGCAGATATGGCCGTCAGTCGGTGTAAATCTAAGCTCATGTGAAGCTTGACGACTCAATGAAGCCAAATCCTTTTCAAGGAAGCTCAAACAGATTTAAAACGGCATGTTTTTGGTCAGCGCTCGAGGAGCACAAGACCAATAGCAGAATAAGGCGTACACATGCATATTCTGGTTAGGATAGCTGGAGTGATGCACAGTGGAACTGATTTGGAGAGTACCGAGATGCATTTTTAACGAGACACCAGATTTGTTGCCATTAATACATAATTAAAATTATACAAAGATGTAAAACACTTGATGCACAGATGCTGCAGTTGTGACGCGTTTCCACCCACAGATAATTCCGTTCAGTCCATTATTTTACTAAATTAACAAATAAAGTAAAAATAAAAGCTGAGACTGTGTTCAAAATGGCACACTTGCATACTGCCTAGTACATAGTGCATACGGCCTCTAAAGAATAGTGTGTGAAACAGTATACAATGAGCAACAAATAATGTTTCAGAGTAGTACAGTGTTGGCACATGACAAACACTGAACTCGAGGCTGTTACCTTACAAATAAATATGCTAGCCGTTCTTTTTACAAAGGAGTATTAATAAAGGTTCATACTAGTAAGCAATGCTATATTGCCCAATTGAACTCATTTCATAATGCATGACCTTTACATACTAAACAGAACTGAATAAACACTGAGCTATCTTTAACTCAACAATGATATTATTTTCTTTTTGGCAGTTACACTAAGTGAACAAAGCGATATATTCTAGTTACACTAAGTGCAAATAACGATAAATTCAGTTTACACTAAAACTGTAAAGTGTAAATAGTGGTTAGGTGGCAGATATTTATACTTCAGTACATTATAAAACAGTATGCAATAACATATTTAGTGTAAAATATCATATTTTTAATATTATTAAATGGATGCCGCCTTATTGAGACAATAAAGCCCTTCCTACACCTATCAACCATATAACACTGTATTAATAATGAGGCGTTTTGCTTCCACTTTTCAAATATGTCCTTTCTTTTTATTGAAAATAAATGCCTTTCCGATCTGATATGTCATGGGAAAAGGAGAAGAGCGAGTTTGGCAAAAGGTGGATTCGAACTCGGGTCGATCGTGTCGAAAGCAATTATTTCACGTCTTTTACTCGCTACACTACTGATACTACAGATTGAAAAATTTAAATATAATTTTTACTGACATATTATGTGATTTATATATTATATTACTGCAATATTATTATTATTCAATATCTTTGAAACAATCTATACTGTATAAAGCACTATAGAGATAAAGGTGACGTCATTTCACTTGATCAGAAACGTGGCGTATAGAGATGAAGGTACAATTTATGTCCTATGATGATATTGTTTTTAGATACACAGCATAACTTTGAAAGTCAAGTCAAGAAACATCACATGGAGCGAGTTGCATTGAGGGAAATGCAATGTCTTCATACATCAGATTTCAACAAATGTAGCAGGTAATCTGGGATTACCATGCATACAGAAAATGCACATACTATTCACAGTATACTGGATACTGCAGAAACATTACTGAATGATAAGAATGTCCTGGTGGGGATGTACATATCCTCACAGAAACTTAAACTTCATTTAAACTAAACTTCATTTAGTTCAACTTAAAATATTAAAATGACAACTTAATAAAACCTATATAGACATGAATATGGATAATGATGAAAAGATGAATAAATAATAAAAAAGACAAAAACATGCAACAAAAGTACTAACTAAAATTAATACAGAAAATATAAAAATAAAATCTATAAATATGAACAAAAACTATAATAGTATCCACGATAAAAAAAAAAAAAGTAACTATTTATTTGAAAGATACATTTCTTGTAGCAGTGTGAAATTGTAACAATCTAAAACATAAAAGTCAAAAAAATAAAATAAAATAATAATAATAAATAAAAAAATAAAAAAAATAAAATAAAATAAAATAAAATAAAATATTAATGGCCCCTAAAAACATGTAAAATGAAATAATCTGTAGATGGTTGCTTTACAGATCTAAGTGGCCAGAATAATCTGCGATGTGGACCAGAGCTTCTGCCACTGTGTGTCTACAGTATCCAGTGTGCAGTCGGCACTCAAAAGCTCATTAAAAACCGGCCCCCGCGTCTCTTCATCTGCATTATGACAGAGTTTGGTTAGGCAGAATATTACTGCTGCCAAAGCAATGTTCTCAATGTGTTTGAGATATTTCTCCTGTTGTGAAGCGCAGATTGGCAATAGAAAACAGAGCGTGAGATAAACAGAGCAGGTGTAGAGATGACACTGCTTTTAATGAGCTGGCTTTCTGCGCTGGAGTGCTGGAGCAGCTCGCCGGATCAGATTTCACCCAGACAGCAGATTTCAGCAGCGCCGCACTGTTTATCTGGGGGATCTGATATCCACAAAGTCCTGGCACAGCAAACACAGACGCTCCATCACACAATACACAAATCATGTGCACCACAGAGGAGTTTCTCGAAGAAAAACAAAACAAACTCCCACAGAGAGATGACAACTTCAACAGGACGAGACGATGATGAAAACCAGATCAAACCACATTAGATACAACAAACTCTCGGTGCTGCGTTAACAAAGTGGCTAACTATACAGTACTGGAATTCATTCTTAAATATATTTCTACACTGCTCTTCTTAAAAAGATTTTTTAGAGTGTTTTACACACTAGTGTTTTACTTCAAAATTGCACATTTAATTCAATGTTTTTTTTTAGTGTAGATGTTTTGTCTTGTTTTCCAGTAAAAAAATCTCAACATCCATAAAGCAAGACACAGACAGTGTTGTTTTAGTATCGTTGAGATACTGCTATTGTTTTTATTACTATTTTATTTACTGCTTTGAATAGGTTTTTATTGATTTATTTTCCATTTTAATTTTAGTTAAAGTTTCAGTAATTTTGTGGTGTGTTTGTCATTTTTATTAGTTTTTTTATATATATAGTCTACATATAGTATTTTTTTTCAGTTATTTTTCATGTTCAACTAAATTAAATAAAATGTTTTTAGATTGTATTGTATTTCAGTTCATATTTATTTCAACATAGGGATTTGCGATATTGACCAATAAATAAAGAAATAAAATTATATATACTATATATATACACCAATATTTATTAGGATTTTTCCAATAATGAAAATGAAACAGTATTTTGCTGAGTGTGTTTTTGTGCTGGCACCTTGGCTGGTTTAGGCCTGTCAAGGATAAATAAATTACACTTAAACTGCCAGCAATGACAAGTTCCTGTTTTAATGAGCAATTCATTGAATCATTCATTCAAATGATTCGTTCAAAAGAGCTGATTCATTTACAAACAAAGCAAGTGACTGTCATAATCATGGATCATTGAATCACTGACTCAAAAGATTCATTCAAACAGCTGATTCGTTTAGAAATGAAGCAAGTGACTGTCTTTATGAATGTATCATTGAATCACTGATTCAAATGATTCATTCAAACAGCTGATTCGTTTAGAAATGAAGCAAGTGACTGTCTTTATGAATGTATCATTGAATCACTGATTCAAATGATTCATTCAAACAGCTGATTCGTTTAGAAATGAAGCAAGTGACTGTCTTTATGAATGTATCATTGAATCACTGATTCAAATGATTCATTCAAACAGCTGATTCGTTTAGAAATGAAGCAAGTGACTGTCTTTATGAATGTATCATTGAATCACTGATTCAAATGATTCATTCAAACAGCTGATTCGTTTAGAAATGAAGCAAGTGACTGTCTTTATGAATGTATCATTGAATCACTGATTCAAATGATTCATTCAAACAGCTGATTCGTTTAGAAATGAAGCAAGTGACTGTCTTTATGAATGTATCATTGAATCACTGATTCAAATGATTCATTCAAACAGCTGATTCGTTTAGAAATGAAGCAAGTGACTGTCTTTATGAATGTATCATTGAATCACTGATTCAAATGATTCATTCAAACAGCTGATTCGTTTAGAAATGAAGCAAGTGACTGTCTTTATGAATGTATCATTGAATCACTGATTCAAATGATTCATTCAAACAGCTGATTCGTTTAGAAATGAAGCAAGTGACTGTCTTTATGAATGTATCATTGAATCACTGATTCAAATGATTCATTCAAACAGCTGATTCGTTTAGAAATGAAGCAAGTGACTGTCTTTATGAATGTATCATTGAATCACTGATTCAAATGATTCATTCAAACAGCTGATTCGTTTAGAAATGAAGCAAGTGACTGTCTTTATGAATGTATCATTGAATCACTGATTCAAATGATTCATTCAAACAGCTGATTCGTTTAGAAATGAAGCAAGTGACTGTCTTTATGAATGTATCATTGAATCACTGATTCAAATGATTCATTCAAACAGCTGATTCGTTTAGAAATGAAGCAAGTGACTGTCTTTATGAATGTATCATTGAATCACTGATTCAAATGATTCATTCAAACAGCTGATTCGTTTAGAAATGAAGCAAGTGACTGTCTTTATGAATGTATCATTGAATCACTGATTCAAATGATTCATTCAAACAGCTGATTCGTTTAGAAATGAAGCAAGTGACTGTCTTTATGAATGTATCATTGAATCACTGATTCAAATGATTCATTCAAACAGCTGATTCGTTTAGAAATGAAGCAAGTGACTGTCTTTATGAATGTATCATTGAATCACTGATTCAAATGATTCATTCAAACAGCTGATTCGTTTAGAAATGAAGCAAGTGACTGTCTTTATGAATGTATCATTGAATCACTGATTCAAATGATTCATTCAAACAGCTGATTCGTTTAGAAATGAAGCAAGTGACTGTCTTTATGAATGTATCATTGAATCACTGATTCAAATGATTCATTCAAACAGCTGATTCGTTTAGAAATGAAGCAAGTGACTGTCTTTATGAATGTATCATTGAATCACTGATTCAAATGATTCATTCAAACAGCTGATTCGTTTAGAAATGAAGCAAGTGACTGTCTTTATGAATGTATCATTGAATCACTGATTCAAATGATTCATTCAAACAGCTGATTCGTTTAGAAATGAAGCAAGTGACTGTCTTTATGAATGTATCATTGAATCACTGATTCAAATGATTCATTCAAACAGCTGATTCGTTTAGAAATGAAGCAAGTGACTGTCTTTATGAATGTATCATTGAATCACTGACTCAAATGATTCATTCAAAACAGCTGATTCATTTAGAAATGAAACAAGTGACAGTCTTTATGAACGTGTCATTGAATCACTGATTCAAATGATTAATTCAAACAGCTGATTCATTTAGAAAGGAAGCAAGTGACTCTTTATGAACATATCATTTAATCACTGATTCAAATGATTCATTCAAACAGCTGATTCATTTAGAAAGGAAGCAAGTGACTGTCTTTATGAATGTATCATTGAATTACTGACTCAAATGATTCATTCAAAACAGCTGATTCATTTAGAAATGAAACAAGTGACAGTCTTTATGAACATGTCATTGAATCACTGATTCAAATGATTCATTCAAACAGCTGATTCATTTAGAAATTAAACAAGTGACAGTCTTTATGAACATGTCATTGAATCACTGATTCAAATGATT
>NW_015506002.1:187283-199783 GCF_001515645.1 Sinocyclocheilus grahami
TCATTGAATCACTGATTCAAATGATTCATTCAAAACAGCTGATTCATTTAGAAATGAAACAAGTGACAGTATTTATGAACATGTCATTGAATCACTGATTCAAATGATTCATTCAAACAGCTGATTCATTTAGAAATTAAACAAGTGACAGTCTTTATGAACATGTCATTGAATCACTGATTCAAATGATTCATTCAAAACAGCTGATTCATTTAGAAATGAAACAAGTGACAGGCTTTATGAGCGTGTCATTGAATCACTGATTCACATGATTCATTCAAACAGCTGATTCATTTAGAAATGAAACAAGTGACTGGCTTTATGAGCGTGTCATTGAATCACTGATTCACATGATTCATTCAAACAGCTGATTCATTTAGAAATGAAACAAGTGACACTCTTTATGAACATATCATTTAATCACTGATTCAAATGATTCATTCAAACAGCTGATTCATTTAGAAAGGAAGCAAGTGACTGTCTTTATGAATGTATCATTGAATTACTGACTCAAATGATTCATTCAAAACAGCTGATTCATTTAGAAATGAAACAAGTGACAGGCTTTATGAGCGTGTCATTGAATCACTGATTCACATGATTCATTCAAACAGCTGATTCATTTAGAAATGAAACAAGTGACTCTTTATGAACATATCATTAAATCACTGATTCAAATGATTCATTCAAACATCTGATTCATTTAGAAAGGAAGCAAGTGACTCTTTATGAACGTATCATTGAATCACTGACTCAAATGTTTCAATAAAAATGGCTGGTTCATTTAGAAATGAAACAAGTGAAAGTCTTTATGAACGTATCATTGAATCACTGATTCAAATGATTCATTCAAACAGCTGATTCATTTAGAAAGGAAGCAAGTGACTCTTTATGAATGCATCATTGAATCACTGACTCAAACGTTTCAATAAAAATGGCTGATTCATTTAGAAATGAAACAAGCGAAAGTCTTTATGAACGTATCATTGAATCACTGATTCAAATGATTCATTCAAACATCTGATTCATTTAGAAAGGAAGCAAGTGACTCTTTATGAACGCATCATTGAATCACTGACTCAAATGTTTCAATAAAAATGTCTGGTTCATTTAGAAATGAAACAAGTGAAAGTCTTTATGAACGTATCATTGAATCACTGACTCAAATGTTTCAATAAAAATGTCTGGTTCCTTTAGAAATGAAACAAGTGAAAGTCTTTATGAACGTATAATTGAATCACTGACTCAAATGATTCATTCAAACATCTGATTCATTTAGAAAGGAAGCAAGTAACTGTCTTTATGAACGGATCACTTCATCACTCAGTGAATGCTTTTGGACTCTCAAGATATGTTTTGTTTGTTTTTTTGAGTGACATAAATATCGCACACCCGTTTCAAAATTTATTTTTTATGTTTTTAGCTTCAGCTTTAGTTTTTGTTGACTATTATAACCCTGACATGAGAAACAAACTAGCATAAGATACTACAACCACGCTTTCAGAGAATATATCTTGGTAACAGTTTACAATAAAGTCTCATTTGTTAATATTAGTTTATGTATTAACATGACCTGACAATGAGCAATATATTTATTTACAGTCAACATTAATCAATGTTAATGTCGGTTAATAAATGAAAACCATTCATTTTTCATGTTAGTTCACATTGCACTGACTAATGTTAACTTTGGATTCGAAATATATTAGTAAATGTTGAAATAAAGATTCAAAATAATAACTGCTTTAGAAGCATTATTCTTAGCTTTTAATTCTCTCTCTTTTTGTCAAGAGATTCAAGAAAACCTGTATATTCTCTGAAAACATAGATGGAGTATCTCATGCCATTTTAAAAGAATATCAAATTTCAATAATAGCTGAAAGTTAAATGTTTTGTTTTAAGGATGAGATTTTTACAAAAACAAGTTTTTTTAAAGTTATTTTTACTGGTTACTTATCCCATTTTTTTCTTTTAAGCATCAACTTCACTAAACATTTTAATATGTTTAAAACAAAGAAACAAAACAAATGTAAAGTAAATTTAATTGTAATTAAGTCAGTAGTATTGCTACTTTAAGTTAGTACTCCTCAACATTGCTGCAGTAAACGGTTACAATGTATCATATAAGCTAAGAAAACTCTTTGTTTTATCTTACGGTGTTTGTTGAAGCAGGTCCAGGCCATCGCTAGTCCTGCAGAAGCAGCCTCTGCGATGATAAATCAATGTAAATCCACAGACAGACAGTTTAAGCCCGAGCGCTGACAGGAACGAGGGAGCAGCGTGTCTTTCTGTCTCTGAGACTGTGGATGCTTTCTAATGCTGCTCTGATAAGCATCATTTCACCTGCTTTCTCTGCTTATGCTAGACCACTATTTCTTCAGTGCAATGGTAATATGTTTGATACTGTTGCAGGTTTTCTTTAGTTTGAGTGAAGTCTGCACATGCATTACGCTTGCAACAAACTCCTTAAGTTAAGAAATGTATTAGTGATGATTCCTTAACAATTATACAGTTATAAAAAGTTTTGCTATAATCACTGTCAGTGTGAACATCCCTTCAGTGTGTTGTCCATTTTATTCGGTGAAAATCATTAGTCACCTAAACACGTAACAGCACACTGTTCAGTTAATAATTTAATGAGATTTAAATGTAGGGCCCTAAGAAATCAGTTTTATTTTTTTATTTTGTTTTTGCCATTATCATTTATTTTTAACAATTTAACAGCAATTTTTTTTAAGTTTAGGGCCACGAGAAATCTGTTTTATTTTTTCCCCTGAATTCTGCTTCCAATTTTCGGAATTTTAGATTAGTTTCTATTTTTATTTTTTTTTCTTTGTAACGGTTTAATTCATGTCAGCCGAACCCTTTAGAAGTAAACTGTTTATTTGAGATTTTAGGTTAATATTCCAATTTAGCAACACACTCACATTGTTCACGCTTCTCTGGTGTTAATTTAATGGTCACATGACATGCAGTTAAACACTATATTAAATCTTTAATATATTAAATCAGATTTTTTTTCATTTAATCATTTATATTGATTTTACATTTGCATTATTTAATTTTTAGAACATTTTAAAATGTTATTTTTACATCTTTATGTATTTATTTTAATGATACGTTTACACATTCGCAGTTCTCTGATGTTGATGATAATTTGTTGTAGTAGTAGTATGTTCTAAGTCTATAAAAATGAAGACATATCAGTCGTAAATTACAATTGTACTATAAAATAAAAATCTTTTGATAAATATAACAATGAAGTACACTGTGTGCTTCAAGTCAAGTTAAGTCAGCTTTATTTCTGTAGAGCTTTACACAATACAAACTGTTCAATTGTGGCGTTTGGTTTGATAATCGCACAAAGCAATATCCAATATCTAGTTATTTTGACTTTACATTTGATATAATTATCTTATCATCAGCTCATATCCCCAAACGTAGAACAGCCTATAGGGCCCTCTAGGGCGCAGTATAGGAACTACACACATGTTGGTAAAACATTTATTTGTCATCAATCATGCATTTAACTGATCTTGTACAACATCTCCAGTAATCATTTGTGTTCGGCGCCCTCTTGTGGCCCCTGAGGAACAACAGCTCTGCATCTCACGGGAAACATTGACCTGAACTACACTGTTGACCCCGACATGACCTTTAACCCCAGACACTCGCTCAAACAGATCAGTGTTTCTCCCTTGAGGTGGTCTGTAATGCACTCATTCCTTTTGACCCCAGTGACCTTTGACCTCTGGCGATCAGCACACTTACACGCTCTCAATGTTGCATCAGCCTTTTAATAGTGTTTATTTCAGCTGAAGCAGCACTGAGTGTGTTTAAAGCTGTGATGTGAATCTTCTATATTGTGAAGGTTTTTATCTGAACAGCTGTGAAGCTGTTAACATGTTTTATTTCTATTCCATTCTATTACTCGTGTTTATTATGCAGCAGTGAACCGAACTGATTAAACAGTAAACAAAGCGAGTCATTTCATTAAAACAGAACCGAGATCAAGATTATTAACACTTATATTAAACTGTTCAGACAACATCATTACAGACGAGCCAGAATGACTGTTAAACAAAGAATAACGAGATGAGAAAGACAGACAATTGTTGATGTTAAAACACAAACACCTGAGCAGATAATACACTAATAAAAATTATGTAATATTTATATATTAATTCAATTATTTTGATATATTCTAGAATTATATATTTATGTATTAAAGTATATATTTCAAATACTTTTTGTCATTAAAACAAACTTTTCACATTTCACCGGTTTTATTTTGAAAAATGCATTAAAGCAGATAAATATTAATAAACAATTTAATAAAAAAAAAAAAGAATAAATGTTTTTTAAAGAAACTGTAGATAATGTTTTTATTTATATTTTTCTCAGCATCATCAAATAAGGAAATATTTTAGCAAAAAATTATATTTTTTGGCAAATAGGCAGTTAATTTTTTTCAAGATGCAGGCTTGTGTTATCAAAGCTACATAATAATAATCTAGCGTTCGAGATAGTCATATCTAAACAGAATCTACAATTTTGTGCAATTTAAATGTTTATTCATAAATATCTGCTCGTCTCATCTCCTCGTACTTTTTAAGACTAATAATTAAGACTAATGTTTACCAGATTTTCCCTCTCAATCAAAAAGCGAAAGGAAAGTGAATTTTATTTATATAACACTTTATAAAATATAGATTTTCTCAAAGTAGTTTTAGACTAAATTAGCTTTTAGGTAAAATACTTATACTACAAACATTTCTCACTTCAAATTTCGGCATCCTTATTTTTTCTGTTTGTTTATTTTTTAATTTTTTTTATTTTCTGCAGTTAAGGTTATTTTTCACCGTGAGCCATTTCATGGCAGGATCAGTGTATTTTAAAAGAAACAAATAGTATTAAAATGAAAAATAAAAACAACCAACTCGCATCATTTTAACAGTAATAACAGTGTGAGCATCACAATTCAGTTTCAGAAATCAGTGCTTCAAGTATCAAGGTCAAATATTGCAATGTGCAAACTGTGTGTTTAACCAATGGTAGCAATATATGCAACAACTGTGACTTTTCAAGTAAACCAAAGCGCACAAACCTGCTTGGCTCTGTGTTTCAGGCACACTATAAATAAAGCGTCTCAGCACTGATGACTGTTGCAATGAGAGCTGACAATTACTGACAGACAGAAAGAAAGAAAGACAAGACAAAAGTACAGATGGGAAAGCGTTTTTGGATTTAGAAACACTGTCACACACACTTTAAATGCTTTGTTTGGATTCACTATCAGATCATCAACAGGACTGAATCTAACAGCACCTTCCCTATATAGACAAACTGTCTTGCTGCCACTGAATTTTACTGAACAAGCCAGGTCTAAATCCATCTTACACTGTAAAGGTGGCACAGAAGCTTATTTTTACTGTAACTCTACCACTGTACAGTAAGTAAGAGTTTGTGTGAGACTAGTTGCTTTGGATAAAAGGCTCTCGTCAATAAATATAAGTAAATGTTCTGCTACGGATCTGAACGGGAGAAGATAAAGAGCAAACAGCACAAAAACGCATCTACGATAGTCTAACACATAAACACGAATAGAGAGATGATGATGGGTGCTGACAGATGTGTCTATTTTAGAGCATACATCTGATATCTGTGAATCACGAAGGACACTAAATAAAGACGAGAGGAAAACAGAGAGAAATGTGTGTTCAGTGCTATAAAACGCACGGAGAGAAACTGATGAGGAGAAAATGTGTTGTGACAAACATTTCTTTGAGGTCAGAAAAAAGTTTGTTTCTTCATTAGGTTTGGAGAAATGTAGCATTGCATCACTTGCTCAGCAACAGATGCTCTGCAGTGAATGGGTGCCGTCAGAATGAGAGTCCAAACAGCTGATAAAAACATCCCAATAATCCACAAGTAATCCACACCACTCCAGTCCATCACTGCAGAGCTGTTTTTATCAGCTGTTTGGACTCTCATTCTGACGGCACCCATTCACTGCAGAGCATCCATTGCTGAGACACTGATGCAAAGCTACATTTCTCCAAATCTGATGAAGAAACAAACTCATCCTAATCGTGGATGGCCTGAGGGCGAGCACATGTTCAGCAAATGTTTATTTTTGGTCGAGCTATTCCTTTAACGGGTCAAAGAGATGCAGTAAATTGTAGTAGAGAATAAAGATCCTCACCAAACTCACAACATCAAACACGTTCGAATTCAGCAAAAGCAAGTTAATTTCAAATATGCACAACATTGCATGTGCACTCATTATTCATCAACAAGAAACCAAAACTAATTAAACACACAAAAATGAGCATCTATCTAAAAGTGTTTTGTAACCTAATGTCATTAGATCCACAAGGCATTAGTACACAAACGCCTGTGTGTGTGTGTGTGTGTGTGTGAGAGAGAGAGAGAGAGAGAGAGAGAGAGAGTGCATGTATGTGTCTATGATAATGAGATGTGATTATGAAAAGTGTAGATTCAGCACTGGTTTTGACCTTCTCCGCAGTAACATGGTGCAAAAGGTCACCTGAATGATACGACACAAATTACTTCAGCATTCAACACTCAGCAGCACATAATGTGTGTTATTCATGGGTGACATTACTGATGCCTGTAAAGGGTTAATTAAAGTTTGCGTTTAAAGTCAGCCTGTTGCAAAGCCCTTATGTTAAGCAAACCCTTTGTGAAATTATTTATAAGAACGATTCTGCATGCATTAAAACAAAATAACTAAATTTTTTAAACACGTAATTAAATATCATATATATGCTGTACTGCTTCACTGTAAATTGAGTACTCTTATCAAATATTAATAATAATAAAAAAAAAAGTTGCTCCTTCAGAAGCAAAGCACTTATGTCTGATGTTCGTAGCTTTGTAGACATGGCAGAAGAAGGAAAAAAAATAAAGATTTCACCTTCTTGAAAGTAAAAAAAACTTCTTGAAAGCCAATAATAGTTGGCCACATTTTGGTTTTCATGAACATAAGAATAAAATGCATGAATGAGAAAATAAAGAGCAGGAAATGCTTTGATGTTTTTTAAAAAACACAATATTCCATTAAAAAGAACTCAATGCAATACAAAAAATGCATGCAATCTACAACTCAGCTGCTTATTGCACTAGAGCGCTCAAAAACACTCAAAATGCCTTGGCAAGTATTCCTGTAAACACATTAATAAAAGAATTGGAGGACAAGATGCATCATGATTCAACAAGAATCATTTTATAACCAAATCATTACCCTTTGAACTGCAATTGAATCCAAACGCGAGGCAAGTGAAGCTTCACACCTCTATTTCTTAGCTTAGGGTGTTTAGTGCAACCAGGCCCATGACCTTCAATATCAAACACATCTGACACTGAAAGTGTTAAAGAGGTAAAGATCTGTTGCTCAACTTTAACCTCACAACAGCAATTCAGAATTAACTTTTTACATACTCAATTTCTACATCCTCACACCTAAATGAAAGACGAACGTAAAAAAAAAAATACACTGTAGAAACCACTTCAGTCTTCCATGAACACAGTCATATACGATATAAACCACACATATGTCTTCATAACAATCTGATAGAGCCAGAAAACACACTGAATCAAAGACAGCAATCAAACACACACTCATCTATTGCTATGTTGCACATCAGGTCAGATCTAGGGCGAACTGAACCGACTGTGATCATCCAATACCATCTGAGAGGAAGAAAAACAAGACAAATATGAAACAGCATATATAAGACAGTTATATAAATGAAGACGCCATAAAAAACAAGATACATCCAACAGCAAATTGACTGAAGCAGCTACAACATCCATATGAACACTCTGAGCTCAAATGTTACACCTGTGCTAACTTTTGACTAATCACACAAATAAGATTAATACAATTTGCATGTTTATATAATAAATGCTAAAGGCTAACAAAACTCATAATTCCTATTAAACAAAAATATGTTGCTTTCACAGTGCAGAAAAACAAGTCCGACTCCCTTTATTTGAAAAACGAAATTACTTCACATTCCAAATCATATATTTGGGTCATTATGAAAATATGGAGATTGTTACATTGGGGAGCGTGACAACAGAGTAGTGGATCCAAATGCAGGTTTTATTAGAATCGTGGTCAAACAACAGCAAAAAGGTACAATCCTGTATGAGGATTATATACAAAAGAGTAATCCAATAAACAGGCAAAGGTCAGGGCAGGCAGCAAACAATCAGAAACCAGATAAACAGTCCAAGGCAAAACACAGGCAAGGAAACTAGGACACGCTACAGGCTAGACAATAATCAGCCACGTGAGTGCGTGTGTGTGCATCTTATTTAGTGGGAGACTGATGAGGTGATGAGATACAGGTGATTGCAATGGGTGCTGAAGCCGGGCAAAGGATTATGGGAAATGGAGTCCGGGGTTAATGTCAAAGGTACAGGATGGAGTGCCCTCTAGTGGAGCTTGTGGGCACTCCAGCTAGAGATCGTGACAGTGATAAACATGTCCATAAATGTTTATTGAATAATATTCAATAGTTTGAACTGTATATTTTTGCAGAGTTGTTTCCAATTATTTGAATTTGTTAAATGACATAAAAACCCAAATAAAAGAAAATACAAATAAATAATATAAATAATTTAGTTTAACCCCTCCTCCTTTTTTTTTACATTTTGTGCCCAAAATACTTATATATATATATATATATATACACTGTATAAGAATAAAATAAGCCATAAAATAAACAAAAAAATTAAAATATGACAAGAACTCCGAGTTAAACTGTGTCCGAACAAATTCATCTTGATAATGTTAAGCAAAACATGATCAGGTCAAAGTGTCTGAATAATTTTTTGTCACAAATTTTTTTAGCAATTTTACTGGTAGTCTACTGTATGAATAATGTTTTGGTATAATATGTCACAGTTTACTTTATTTTGCTATCCTCACTTACATAAATTAACTATAGTGTCCTGCACCCACAAGTAAAAAAATATAAAAAATTATATCTGGTGTCTGAATAATTTTTGGTTTGATATATATATATACAGTGGGTATGGAAAGTATTCAGACCCCCTTACATTTTTCACTCTTTGTTATATTGCAGCCATTTGCTAAAATCATTTAAGTTATTTTTTTTTCCTCATTAATGTACACATAGCACCCCATATTGACAGAAAAACACAGAATTGTTGACATTTTTGCAGATTTATTAAAAAAGAAAGTAAGTATTCAGACTTTTTGCTCAGACTATTGCTCAGTATTTAGTAGAAGCACCCTTTTGATCTAATACAGCCATGAGTCTTTTTGGGAAAGATGCAACAAGTTTTTCACACCTGGATTTGGGGATCCTCTGCCATTCCTCCTTGCAGATCCTCTCCAGTTCTGTCAGGTTGGATGGTAAACGTTGGTGGACAGCCATTTTTAGGTCTCTCCAGAGATGCTCAATTGGGTTTAAGTCAGGGCTCTGGCTGGGCCATTCAAGAACAGTCACAGAGTTGTTGTGAAGCCACTCCTTCGTTATTTTAGCTGTGTGCTTAGGGTCATTGTCTTGTTGGAAGGTAAACCTTTGGCCCAGTCTGAGGTCCTGAGCACTCTGGAGAAGGTTTTTGTTCAGGATGTCCCTGTACTTGGCCGCATTTATCTTTCCCTCGATTGCAACCAGTCGTCCTGTCCCTGCAGCTGAAAAACACCCCCACAGCATGATGCTGCCACCACCATGCTTCACTGTTGGGACTGTATTGGACAGGTGATGAGCAGTGCCTGGTTTTCTCCACACATACCGCTTAGAATTAAGGCCAAAATGTTCTATCTTGGTCTCATCAGACCAGAGAATTTTATTTCTCACCATCTTGGAGTCCTCCATGCGGGCTTTCATTTGTCTTGCACTGAGGAGAGGCTTCCGTCGGGCCACTCTGCCCTAAAGCCCCGACTGGTGGAGGGCTGCCGTGATGGTTGACTTTCTACAACTTTCTCCCATCTCCCGACTGCATCTCTGGAGCTCAGCCACAGTGATCTTTGGGTTCTTCTTTACCTCTCTCACCAAGGCTCTTCTCCCCCGATAGCTCAGTTTGGCCGGACGGCCAGCTCTAGGAAGGGTTCTGGTCGTCCCAAACGTCTTCCATTTAAGGATTATGGAGGCCACTGTGCTCTTAGGAACCTTAAGAGCAGCAGAAATTTTTTTGTAACCTTGGCCAAATCTGTGCCTTGCCACAATTCTGTCTCTGAGCTCTGGGGAACTGGGGATCAGGAGCCCTCCGTGGGCTACACTCAGGAACAGAAGCCCTTCCTGGGCTGAACTGGGGATCAGGAGCCCTTCCTGGGCTATACTCGGGAACAGAAGCCCTTCCCGGGCTATACTCGGGAACAGAAGCCCTTTCCGTGCTATACTCGGGAACAGAAGCCCTTCCCGGGCTATACTCGGGAACAGAAGCCCTTCCCGGGCTGAACTGGGAATCAGGAGCCCTTCTTGGGTTACACTCGAGATCAGGAGCCCTTCCTGGGCTACACTCGGGATCAGAAGCCCTTCCTGGGCTGACCTGGGGATCAGGAGCCCTTCCTGGGCTATACTCAGGAACAGAAGCCCTTCGTGGGCTGAACTGGAAATCAGGAGCCCTTCGTGGGCTATACTCGGGATCAGGAGCCCTTCCTGGGCTTAACTGGGGAACAGCATAGCGCTTACGTGGTGCTGGCACTGGAGCACATTATTGTTCGTGGGGCTTGCCACACTAACGTCCTCTCGGCTTGCCACATTAACTGTCGGCTGACTTGGGGAAGCCGCGGACGGCGGCGTACTGGTTCTGGCTTGGGACTGGACACTCCCCAGACACCGGAAGACACCTTCCCTCCAAGTTAGTCCAGTGGTGTCTGGGAGGTCCACGGAGCGATGGTAGTTGGTCCCGAGCCAGAACAGCTGATTGAGGACGGCGTCCCCTAACGCCGTCACCTCAGCGAGCTTGCAGAACTCCCGGGCGTACTCGTAGAAGGGGAGATCGTGGCGAGCTAGGGCGGCAATTTCCATCGCCGCGGGGTGGGGAAAAACCAGGAAACAAAAACTGTCAAAAAGGCGGGGAAAAACAAACGTGAGGAAAAAGTCGCCGCTCACTTTCGGTTTTGGTCCGGTATTCTGTCACGGGTTCACTGCTGAGTGGACTGAGGAGCAAGGAACGGAGAGAGACGAGGAGAACATCAATCCAACTGGGTTTAATTGACACAACGGAACATCGAACACTCACGCTATACATAATGACATGAACAATACCAGATGCTGGAGCACACACAGGGAACCCTATTTATACACACAGGAGGAGGGGATGACGAGACACACCTGGGAGCAATGAAACATCAAGGGAAACACATGGGACAAATTAAACATGGGAAAGGAAGGCACATGAGGAGCAAAACAACCACAAAACACGGAACAGAGTCTGACAGTGGTTGTACCACGGTACGGTGATTTATACCATGGTATTAAATGACTGCAATAGTTATGTACCGATATCACATGAATTTTAAAATACCTTCAAGAATACCATAATCCAGTATATGTCCTAATATCATTTGTTGTTGTTGTTGTTGTTCATAAAAAGTCACTTTTATACATTAATAGATCTTGGTTGAAGACATCTGATGACGTTTAACATTAAAATATGCAAAAACACAGACTGTCTGTCTATCTATCAATCTGTTATGATACATGTCCAAATACTATCACCATAGTAATTTGGCACTTTTTCAATAGTGTATTTATTATGTATTTAAAATTAGTTCTACTGTGAGATTGCAAGTGTGGGAGCTGGAATATTTTCACTAACATTAACTTTCTTCAGAAGTCTTGAGGAAACTCGAATGAAGCACCAGCAGATGGCGACTGCAGATAACACACTCATCCAGACTGATTCCATCTTGATGATCTCTGAGACATGTGAGATATGAGACAGTATTTTGTACATTTTGCACAGAGTACGTCATCCTTAATGAGTAAATTCCTCACTGAAATAACATATGCAACATCAGTAATATTCTAAACACGGATATCATTTAATTCCCTGTTGTGTCTTACCAGGATTTATTTAAGCAGATGTTGTCATCTTCCTTGACCCTGGAATGACCTTTCTGTAAACCAATGAAGATTGGGGTTAATTTTCAGGTGGTAACTGGGATTAGGTATTATCATAACTCTAAAATCAGTGGGAAATGCACATGGAGACAGTTAAACAGTGAGAGAGAGAGACTAATCAGGTTATCCATCCACTTCACATCCTCGGTTAAGCACCAGCAGTCAGCTCCGTTTTAATATAAGCGAGGCTCTCACACCTCAGCCTCAACAGCTTGTGGAGTTGGAGGCGATTTTCTTTAAGGGATTTCTAACAAGCCTCAGTGCGAACAAGGATAATTTGATCAAACACAGACTTTTTGCGAGAGCCAATTAAACAGAGTGAGTAAGACTTCACACAATGCGACAACAGAAAAAACTAAACACTCGGCA
>NW_015506002.1:204426-208887 GCF_001515645.1 Sinocyclocheilus grahami
TCTGTCTGTCTGTCTGTCTGTCTGTCTGTCTGTCTATCTATCTATCTATCTATCAGTTTATCTGTCTGTATATTTGTCTATCTATCTATCTATCTATCTATCTATCTATCTATCTATCTATCTATCTATCTATCTATCTATCTATCTATCTATCTATCTACCTATCTATCTATCTGCCTGTCTGTCTGTCTGTCTGTCTGTCTGTCTGTCTGTCTACACTAGCAGTCAAAAGTTTTTGAACAGTAAGATTTTTTATGTTTTTAAAGAATTCTCTTCTGCTCACCAAGCCTGCATTTATTTGATCAGAAATACAGCAAAATCAGTAATATTGTGAAGTAGTTTTACTATTTAAAATAACTGTTTTCTATCTGAATATCTGTTAAAATGTAATTTATTTCTGTGATGCGCAGCTGTATTTTCAGCATCATTACTCCAGTCTTCAGTGTCACATGATCTTCAGAAATCATTCTAATATGCTGATTTGCAGCTCGAGAAACATTTATTATTATTATTATGTTGTCTATCTATCCATCCATCCATCAGTGTGTATTTGTGTGTATATACCTGTATATAGCACTATACATATATATGTATATATACATATATATGTATCTAGTGATATATATATATCACTAGAGAGCGCGTGCGTGTGTCTATCTGTCTATCCATCTATCTTTAGTGTTGTGTGTCTGCGGTCTGTATGTGTCCTACAGGCTGTTCTTCACAGACCCTCAGCGGGGGCGTCACATGTGCGCTGGCTGCACTCTCTGCTCAGAGCCGCTAAACGATCCCAGACCGTTCCAAACCATCCCAGGCCGCGCCAAACCAGTACAGAACGCACAACTGCTCCCACATTTGTCCCCGCGTCTGTGTTGACGCGCCGCACGCCAAGCGCGGGGGTCCGAGCCCCTCGTTCAGCTGAGTACGGGCGTCTGACGCGCACCCGGTGCCCAGCCGGCGGAGGGGCTGTGTTTAAATTAAACATGCACGCAGGGACGGCCTCGCACACAGATGTTTCTCGGGCATTGTTATCCAGAGAGCACAGATAATTGGTTTTCTCCTGGATGGGACGGGTGATGCTGTTGCCAGTGTGTGTGTGGGGGTTTTTGGGTGTGGGTTTCGGCTATTAGGGTGTATATGTGCAGTGCTGTTTGCTTGCCACCATATGCCAGCAGTCGCTTTACAATTTTAGCACATTAACACGCCGCGACGGGTCTGTTCACCTCGGTCCCGCCGCGCGCCGCTGTATTCTTCATGGTTTGCATCAGAATCACGTGCAACCCGCTCTAAGTCGGTCCGTTTAGCGCTCTGGGGAGACCATGGCTGGGTTTCTCTCGAGCAAAAACCTCTAAGCAGCACAGCCTCAGAATTATTCCAATTAACACTTCTGTCGGCTGCGGACACGGGCCCGATCCCAGCGCGCAAACCTGCCCCTGATCGCCGATCAGCTCCGAGCATCTCTCTCATTAACACACAGATGGCAGAAGCAGACTCTGGATCAGCGCTTTAACTGGAGATTGATGTATGGACAACACCCGGGCTTCTCTCCACTAGAGGGCAGTTCATGACTTCGCTTCTGCCGTCCATACAGCCCTGAGACCTGGCCTGAAAAGAGACCAGAAGACAGAGAGATGGAAGGAAGGACTGAGAGATTCATTAGACTAGGGATGACAGAAACAAACTGTTATTGCTCAGGAGACTGAATGGGATCTCACTGCATTTAATTAGCAACTTTATCTCAGATGTTTCTCATAAAAGGCCATAATAGTTGCCATTCAGCTGCGGTTGGTTCTCAACATTTTTGACTCAAAGCCTTACAATATATCATAATATTAACCCAACTAGTGTCAATATAGATCAATTAATTAACCAGAATTCATTTTATGATTTCAGATGTTTCAAGAAATGTAAGTTGTTAAATGAAAACAATAGTTATTGAGGAGTATATAATTAATTTTTTTAGCATTTTAAATAAGTTAGATTGTTTTAATATACTCTTATTCTTAATACTTTTACTGATAATAATAATAAGTATTATTAGTATTATTATTATTAATCAGTGTAAGGAGTGTCAATATATGTTCATTAATTAACCAAAATTAATTTTGTGATTTCAGATGTTTCAAGAAATGTATGTTCCTCAATTTAAAAAAAAACAATAGTTATTGAGGAGAAAAAAATTATTTCAGTTTGTCATACTGATTGTGTGGGATTTCTTTTTAGTTAGAATATTATTATTATTGTTATTATTATAATTGTTTTTATTATTATTAATTGTGTCGGGTGTGTCAATATAGATAAATTACTTAACCACAATTCCTTTTGTGATTTCAGATGTTTCAAAAAATATATGCTTTTCAATAAAACAATAGTTATTGAGGAGAAAAAAATTATTTCAGTTTGTCATACTGATTGTGTGGGATTTCTTTTTAGTTAGAATATTATTATTATTGTTATTATTATAATTGTTTTTATTATTATTAATTGTGTCGGGTGTGTCAATATAGATAAATTACTTAACCACAATTCCTTTTGTGATTTCAGATGTTTCAAAAAATATATGCTTTTCAATAAAACAATAGTTATTGAGGGGCAAAAGAATATGATTTCAGTGTTTGTTTTTTTTTAGCATTTTAATTCAGTTAGATTGTTTTAATATAATAAAAATAATACTAAATTTTTATTTAATACATTTTAAGCTCATTCTCAATTTTAAGAGAAACTGTGTCATACAGTAAGAGTCTAAAGCTACAAAATTAATGCAACTATCAGCCCCGATCATTTAGTTTGAGTTCATATTGACTTTTGAGTGCATCTCTGAGCACAATTTGAGACCCTGCTGAGATCTTTTCCTGAACAGGAGGAGACACGTGAGATTATCGGGCTCTTTTTCTGAGGAGAAATGAATGTCTTGATTAACAGAAGTCTCTATATACTCTCTTATTGTCATCTTTCCTCTGCATAGGATAAACTTTTACAGACAGGAGATTTTTACAGCAGGTGAGAGCAAAGCCGAAGGTTAGATTCAAATCTGCATACATAGATATGAAATACCTAGATGTCACATTAGCAACTGTTGCTAATTAGGGCGATAGATCAGCCGTGTCTGCCATGTTGGAAAGGTCAAGATCCGCTCATAACATGTGAACTGACACAAGCATCACGCCCATCACGTCTCAGTCATAGGCTGCGTTGTTACTGCATTTTTGCCGGTTGGTAGTGATTCCATACGATAACAATTTTAAAAAGGGCGTCACTTTTTCAGTAACAAGCAACTTTTCTCAACAAGTAGCACCACAGCTTGTATGTCACATTGTATTGCACAGTGTTGCTCTTGAACAATCATCAAACGCGTCCTCCTACAGGATTACGCTCTCTATCAAGTCGAACTGAGAAGTGTGATTTATTTCAGTGAATCAGTTGATTCAGAATGGTTTGCTTTTGCAGATCAGTCCATTTGAATCAATTGGTTCAAACTAAATATTTGTAATTAATTTGAGTCATCAATCAGCAGTGTTCATAAATATTTATTATTTTTTATGTTTTATTGTGTAATATGCATTGTGTATGTGTGTATATACAGTGTGTGTGTATATATATATATATATATATAATTTAATTTTAATTTATTATATATATCTTTACATTAACATGCATATTTACACGTTATATAACAATAACTTATTTTATATACTTATTTTTTAATTATATCAAATAAGTTATTTTTCAGTAGCTTTATAACACTTTTTTTTTAATTGTGTTTTTTTTTTATTTGTTTTTTTTTTGTTCACTGAAATTCTCAATTTTGTGCTCTTCTGTTTTGTTAAATGATCTGATAATTAGCTAATGCATACACACACACACACATAAATAATATTTATAATATTTTTATAATTATATAAAACAAAATTATAGTTTTTATATTTTTGTTGCATTTTTATTTTATATAATAATAATTTATTTTATATAATTATATTTTAAAATTACATAAAATAAATTAGTCACTTTATATTTATATATAGAACATATTTATTTATTCATAATATATTTTAATATGTTTTAGTAGCTTGTTGTATAGCATAACTTTTTCAAATATGTAGTTTAACTAGCTATTTGACTCCAGAGTTTAGTAGCTTGCAAAACTTGGTAAACTACAGCACTGATGGGCACATAATATATAACAATCGATGGGTTTCTGTGTGCACCTATGTGGATGCGCATGATGTATATGAAAGTTGCTTCATTGTGTGTGTGTGTGTGTGTTAATGAAATCCTCTTGACTCATAACTGTCAAATCCATCTCATGCGATGCAGTGACTCAGACTTCGCCTCCAGACCATGTGACTGACAACACACTAGAACAAGCAGAGTTCAGTCACTAATGATGGTCACCATCCACACACACTCACTCACTCACTCACTCACTCACACACTCACACACACACACACACACTCACTCAC
>NW_015506002.1:209038-212347 GCF_001515645.1 Sinocyclocheilus grahami
CACACACACACACACACACGCACACACAATGAAGCGCAGCTGCTGCTGTAGCTACAGAGGCCTGTTCGGATCAAAAAACAACATTTGTGTTTTCCACATGTGAGTTCACAGCTCTGAATCAAACTGACTCATCTGCATTTACATGTAAACACACAATATCTAGAAGAACAGAACAATAACTGTCTTTAGATTATAAACCAGTCATTGTGAGTCTGTCTGTGGGCAGACGCCATGCAAACAATCCTGCAATGAGACATGCTTCATGAAAACTTTTATAATGTGTCTATAGTTATTCATCCACATGAGCACATACTAATTGAGAAACTATATGGAATATACATTTTGTGTGTGTATATGGGTTTGTCTATATCTATCTATCTATCTATCTATCTATCTATCTATCTATCTATCTATCTATCTATTTGATAATAATAAAAATATGAAATGTAAAATGAAATATATAAAGTAATATATAACTAATAATATAAAAAATAATAATAATATAATTAATAATATAAAAAACAAATAACATCAATATTTAAAATTATATATGTATGTATCGATTTTAATTATAATATAAATGTTTTTTATACAAGTATAAAAATATATGTAGATTTAATAAAAAAAAAATGTATTATTATATTTACAATAAATTGATACACTAAATTATTAAATATTTACATATATGTAATGACATATGTCAAAATATATAGTATATACAAATAAAAGTATTTAATATTTTAATACGTAGTATATATGCACATGCACATGTTTTCTATATTTTCCCTGAAGTGTGTAATTTTCATGACTCTTAAACACACATATTCCATGTAGTCTCTCAATTAATATGAGCTCATGAAAACAAGAAATATATATTCTGATCATTTTTACAACTAATCTTTATGTTAAAACAAGCTCCTGTCAATGTTATTTGTCGGCTGATGATGTGTGTGAATGTTTGTGTGTGTGTGTGTGTGTGTGTGTGTGTGTGTGGGGCGAGAGGGAATATTGTGTTATTTTGAAAAAGCTCATTAGTGATGATCCGGTACATCAGGGTCTTTGTGTGTGTGTGTGTGTGTGTGTGTCACAGGCATTCATTCATTAGCTGTATTTCCTCTAACAGGGTCGTTTTGTGATTTAGCGTATATATCACAGTGTATTCAGAGTTTGTGAATGTTTGTCAGAGCAGCTTTGCGTGTGGTTTGTGTGGAAGATGATTGTGTGTGTTACTCTGTAGGAGTGTGTGAGGTGTGTGTAGGCACTGTGGAGAACACTTGACTGTGTGTGTGTGTGTGTGTGTGTGTGTGGTTGGGTGAGAGCTATAGTTTGAGTATGTATGTGCGTGGCCAAATTTATTAAAAACGTATAAATGTGCAAAAATAAAGTCCATAAATGTGTCATAATGTCATCATAAACTAAGCAGGTTTTTATAAATGTATGTGTTCTCATGGTGAGGCAGGCTATCAGTGATAAATGACTTACACAAACATGTTTCATGAAAAATAATCTTCTCAATTACACTTTTATGTTAGTAAATGACGTTAAACACTCTGATGACGATTCAATTTAGAATAAGGACAAATGGAGGTTTTACAAAAAGGAAAAAACACACACACACACACACACACATTTATATATATTTCATTTATATATATATATATATAATATATATAAATATATATTATAATAAAACAAAATATTCATTTTAAATATTTATATTATTATTAAATATTATATATAACTTGCATTTAATTAAAATAAAATAAAAATTAGTGCTGGGCAACGATTAAAATTTGTAATCGCGATTAATGAATTCAATAATGAATTCAAAAGTAGTGTATTGCGCACTTTTATTTTAAAAGTACTGCTGTATGAACAAAAGTGCAATAACATTTGGTGTGCAAACACTTTAAACAAATAAGGTGCTTTCCCTTTACATAGTAGCAGTTAAAATATTTCTTGTAAATCTCAACTTTAACATGAATGTAATCAAATTAAAATCTCCTTTTCATATAGCTCGTGTATTCTTCTTGTGATGGTGCATCTTAAGGGAGGTTCATACAGCCTTCATTCGTTGCGATCCTAAGAACGTTCACCTATTTTTGACGGACGCCTCGTCCAAGCCGCACAGTAGATACAAAATAAAAGTCCAAACATCCTGTCAATTTCTAAATAAACACCCTGCGCAGACTCCCGATCTTATTTCACATCACTATATCCTTGCCAGGAGGCCAGAAATGCTGTGTGAAATATAGATACAAGATAATTGAGGATGTATTTTTGACAACTATATACAGCTACAAATCTTTTATCCTTGTCGTTCATAACTGGACTTTTAAATTGTATTAACTTTGTAGTCTACAGCACAACAAAGTAGGACATAGCTATAAATACAACTATAAACAGACTTAAACAGGACAAACTTGTTTAAGGCAACTTAGCCATGTTAGAACTCAAATAATCAAGACAAACAACGTCAGACAGCAAATCACGTGATCTCGCGAATCCTGTCGCTTCACTTCTGAAATGCTCCTGGTGTGAGTTGGCACCAAGCGGAGTACGTAACAATTTTCTTATAGACATTAGTTTAAACTCAATAAATATAAACAACGTATTATTCATGCATTTGACTTCTAGGTTTGTATAATAAGTTGCTCAAGCGAGTGGCAACACATTTAAACACAACATATAGGCTACTTTTCTTACGTTAAAAGTAAATTAAAAGTGTTAATTAATTCATGCGTTAACGCGATAACTTGCCCAGCCTTAATAAAAATACATATATTTATAATTATATATAATACTTTATATTATAATTAAAATTAAATATATAATTTTAATTGTTTATTTTTAAATACTCAAAAATATATATATATATATATATACATATATATATACATTATATATATATATATATATATATATATATATATATACATATATACATATACATATATATATACATTAAGCACATTTTCCTTTCCTTCTTTCCTTTTTCTTCCTGATATAATCATTCGAAGGATAAACTCTGTCTATGCAAGATGGTGATAACCTGTGGTGGTGATAAACCTGTTTATATCACAGAAAATATCATTATTTTCATAATTCGCACCCACTCACCACTAAAATAATTTCTAAAGTAGATGTTTGAAATATCAACACGCAGTAGATGTGAAAGACAGGTGAGAAAGTGTGTTGTGGCGTTTCCAGAAACAGACGTGTGTGTGTGTGTGTGTGTGTGTGTGTGTGTGTGTGTCTCTGTGTGTGTGTGTGTGTGTGTGTGTGTGTGTGTGTGTGTGTGTGTGTGTG
>NW_015506002.1:213426-216468 GCF_001515645.1 Sinocyclocheilus grahami
CGCACTTTTATTTTAAAAGTACTGCTGTATGAACAAAAGTGCAATAACATTTGGTGTGCAAACACTTTAAACAAATAAGGTGCTTTCCCTTTACATAGTAGCAGTTAAAATATTTCTTGTAAATCTCAACTTTAACATGAATGTAATCAAATTAAAATCTCCTTTTCATATAGCTCGTGTATTCTTCTTGTGATGGTGCATCTTAAGGGAGGTTCATACAGCCTTCATTCGTTGCGATCCTAAGAACGTTCACCTATTTTTGACGGACGCCTCGTCCAAGCCGCACAGTAGATACAAAATAAAAGTCCAAACATCCTGTCAATTTCTAAATAAACACCCTGCGCAGACTCCCGATCTTATTTCACATCACTATATCCTTGCCAGGAGGCCAGAAATGCTGTGTGAAATATAGATACAAGATAATTGAGGATGTATTTTTGACAACTATATACAGCTACAAATCTTTTATCCTTGTCGTTCATAACTGGACTTTTAAATTGTATTAACTTTGTAGTCTACAGCACAACAAAGTAGGACATAGCTATAAATACAACTATAAACAGACTTAAACAGGACAAACTTGTTTAAGGCAACTTAGCCATGTTAGAACTCAAATAATCAAGACAAACAACGTCAGACAGCAAATCACGTGATCTCGCGAATCCTGTCGCTTCACTTCTGAAATGCTCCTGGTGTGAGTTGGCACCAAGCGGAGTACGTAACAATTTTCTTATAGACATTAGTTTAAACTCAATAAATATAAACAACGTATTATTCATGCATTTGACTTCTAGGTTTGTATAATAAGTTGCTCAAGCGAGTGGCAACACATTTAAACACAACATATAGGCTACTTTTCTTACGTTAAAAGTAAATTAAAAGTGTTAATTAATTCATGCGTTAACGCGATAACTTGCCCAGCCTTAATAAAAATACATATATTTATAATTATATATAATACTTTATATTATAATTAAAATTAAATATATAATTTTAATTGTTTATTTTTAAATACTCAAAAATATATATATATATATATATACATATATATATACATTATATATATATATATATATATATATATATATATATACATATATACATATACATATATATATACATTAAGCACATTTTCCTTTCCTTCTTTCCTTTTTCTTCCTGATATAATCATTCGAAGGATAAACTCTGTCTATATATACAAACATACACAAACATATATATATATATCATCTTTAGTGTCATTCATTGCGACGAAAGATGCACAAAAAGACCTTACAATAAAAACATTGTACAGACTGGAGTGTGTTGGGTCTGCACTGCTAAAACAACACGAGACAAACACAGAGTTCTGGCGTGAAACTCTAGATGGCGCAGTCCGATAGGTCTAGCTCAATCTGACCTAATGACTCGTTGTCACATGGCAGCTGATTGGTTCTCTCCTGAATCGGTAGCCAATGAGATCGCTGATCAATATTCAAATACCTGGCTTTTGTTTGCTGTAGCAGTTTGCAGCGCATTTCAGAAACCCTCCACCTTCCCCAGCTCCACCTGTATAGATCTGCTACAGTTATTTCATGTATGTTATATGTGCAGCAGCAGTATTTCTTACATGCTCACAGCAGCATGTTGTGGATGTACTGGCAGCAGCAGCAGCGTAGCAGATCTATTCCGCAAAGACCAAATACATTAACATTGTCATGTACATTACCATGCCAATCCCTCTGAGAGTTATCATGACAGAACTGTATTTGTGATCAGGTGACAGTTTTAATACGACGGCATCAGGCATGTCAAAGAGCGCCCTGAATCCAGAGTGTGAGGGGTGATCTGTGTGGCCTGATGTGAGGTCAGAGGTCGTGTTTCTCATGTGTTTCTGCAGTGCGTTCAGCTGCTCTGCTCTGCTCTCTCTGTGTCTGCTGTTGTCAGTGATAAACCGACCACAGATTCGCACCCATTCTTTCTCAAACGCTGCTCCTGCGAGCTCTTCTAACTATAGCTAAACCCTCGCAGATGTGTCAAAACTGATTAAAGCCCCTGCACCGTTTGCCACCAGCCGACAAACTTCATTTAATCCCGCAGTCTTGCCTTCGACTGCTAATCTACATCAGCATCACGCTTTATTTTTATACATTACACGTTCAATGAACTTGTCCAAATACTGTAAATAAATATTGTACTAGAATTAGTATGAAAGTTTTATGATTTTTTTTTTTATTAAAGCTATTCTATTAAATTATCCTTCGCCCTAATGAAACTGACTAGGCTAGTTCTTGGAAAGAATCCAGAGTTAGTAAGATGGTCAAAACAAGTAAAACCCTGGTCCTCATTACAATGGCTTATGGTTTTTAAAATAAATAAGTAATAATAAACTATGGAATTAACATCTAAAAAACACCTTCTATAAAAGTAAAATATTCCCCAGTGTTTAATACAAGTAATAACAGTAACATTTATCATAAATACATTTCTGCCAAAACACCACAGGCTATTTGTACAGTATATATAGATATTGATAGTCAAAAAAAAAAAAAAAAGATAAATATAAAAAATATGCACTATCATTTTTGTGTAATCATTTATTTACTTTCATTATGAACAATGTACAGAATAGTGGGTGTTTGAAAAAAAGAGAGAGAAAAAAGTATTTAAAAAATAATGCTGAATTTTTTATATAATTGAAATACAATAAAATGATGTACATTTATAATTATATATTTATTTTAATTAAATATTATATATAATAAAATAAAATAAGTCCATTTTACTTTAATTATGAGCACACAGAATAATGAGTTTTTGAGTTGGATGTGAGAAAAATAAAAAAAAATAACTGCACCTTTAAAACTTTCAAAAATGTATATTTATGTGTTTCATATACGTTTAACTATGACAAATTAATGCAGCATTAATGATGACTCCAATCAGGCCTAACAAGTTTTAAGAAGAAAAAAATCTGTTCTGTTTTTGCCCATCCGTGCAGCGCTGCGACTGCATGTGTGTGTGTGTGTGTGAGAGAGAGAGAGAGAGTGTGTGTGTGTGTGT
>NW_015506002.1:217014-217911 GCF_001515645.1 Sinocyclocheilus grahami
GTGTGTGTGTGTGTGTGTGTGTGTGTTTGTAGGTGTGTGTGTGTTTGTGTGCATAAATGATTGAGTTTTATTGCAGGTGATTTCACTAGCGTGCGTGAGAGTGTGTGTTAGTGGCGAAATTGTTATCTAGCCGCACGTTTGTCTGTCACTTTAATGCAATAAGATTTGTCACACAAAAATAGCTAGCAGCAATATGAACCTGTGTGTGTGTGTGTGTTTCACAATAGGAGTTTAACGATAATGACCAGCTAACATGTGAAACTCTAATAGAGTGGCAGTGTCAGAATTAGCAGGGGACGACAACAGTGTGTGTGTGTGTGTGTGTGTGTTCACAGTAGATTTAGTAATGATAGTTGTCTCAAACGGATGCTATGGAGAAAGGATTCCCCAAACACGCGTGAAGGAGAGGTGTAAATTAAAGTAAGGAAGAGAGACGGCCGTCTCTAATGTGCCGCAGACTTTACACTATGTTTCTTCTCAGATTGGAGGTCACACGGAGAAACACACAGTTCGGTCTCTGAGGCCTGGAGAGAGTCTCTGAGAGGATCCTGCTCATTCTGCTCTGGGCTTTTTGAATGACAAAACACTTTATTTCCAGAGAGATGGAGATACACACACCTGTCTTTCACACTATTTATATATTTCTTTTAAATATTTTGAATTTGATTTATATATATATATATTCTTTTCACTTTTTTTGTTTTTATTTTGTGTTTGTGTAATTTTGAAAAATACATCTATATAGTTTTTATGTATTAGTTTGAGTCATTTTAGTACTTTAAAATTTGTATTATTAAAATTATATATTATATTATACAATTATAATATTATTAATTATATATATATATATATATATATATATATATATATATATATATATATATATATATATATATA
>NW_015506002.1:218038-219228 GCF_001515645.1 Sinocyclocheilus grahami
TTTGTTTTTATAAATTATTTTCTGTTTACTTTCAATGAAAAATAATAATAAAATAAAAAGTCTTATGTTTAACTATCAAAAATTAATGTAGCATTTATTGGTTAATATAATCTGGCTTAATAAGGTTTAAGAAGAAATTAAACATCTTCGCTATAATTTTAATTCAGGTTTTGATAGTTTTATTGTGTGTTTTTGTTATTTTTATTAGATTGTTTTTTTATGTTTTAGTACAAGACTGAGACATGTTGACTTGGCAAATAGCTGAAATAAAATATGTTTTTTTAATATATTTAATTTAATTAATTTATTTTATTACACACACACACACACACACAAACACACACACATACATACAGTGGGTACGGAAAGTATTCAGACCCCCTTAAATTTTTCAATATAGTTTTATATTTAATTCATTCATTCATTCATTTATTTATTGTTTGAGTTAATAACCCTGGTTTAACTGAGCCCATCCATCTTACACTATAGGGTAAGAGTGGTTGCTATGCGGTTGCTAAGGTGTTGTGAAAGGTTGCTATGTGGCTTGTTACTGTCTGATCACTTAGTAAAGTAATAACACATTCTCACAACAACTCACGTGATTTGAGGTGTCATTCACAGACATTGATACTCTGATACCTTCTACAAAAAAACATGCATAAATATCCTAGGACAGCTAAAGTCAAAGGATCAAGAATCTAAGAGTGGCTCAGTTCACCTGAACTCACTTCACTACTGTATTGTTGGCCTCTTGCTGACCACAGATCAGCTGAACACACACGAGATTACAATACAGACAAGACAACTGATCCCAGATCAGACCGCAGCTTTTTTCCATCGTTTTTCATCAGTCTGGATGCAAACAAAGTCATGTTGTCAAAATATAATCAGATACAGCTAGACTTTTTATTTTATAGGTAGTATAGTATATAGAGTTGTGGTCAGAATTATGATAAATATGAGCAAAAAAATAAATGTTGTGAAAATAAATCTGTAATGTTTAACATTCTGATCCTTCATTCAAAACATTCACAAAAATGTAAGCTTTCATTGAAGCAAAACAACTGAAAATGGGGGGAAATCTCTTTATGAAATAAATGTTTTTCTCCAATATACAATAGTTTTTTAAAAAGGTGAGTAGTTTAAAATAAAGTTATATATATATATATATATATATATATATATGTGTG